>NW_008770689.1:0-386 GCF_000715545.1 Opisthorchis viverrini
TGTGTTATCAAAACAGGAACGGAATATGAAGAATAGCATATTAAACAGTACGGAAAATATGTGACTTCATGAGGCGCTTTATAAAGAAATATCAACTCTCACCAACGTCTTGGAGACAATGGGTCCCATGACAACTTCATAATTGAGCATTTGCACAGGCAAGAAGCCAACACCTCATTGTTATAACGGGATAATAATCCAGTGACGTCAGCCTCCCATTAAATGTCTGCATCCTGGCAGACCTACTGAACAGAAGACTTTTGACTTGTGTGAACATAGTTCCCATCGCTTCAACACTTGTATCCCGGTTCACAAGCAACCGACTATGCTCCTTTGATCTCAGAGAGAGGATGCCTGCTCAAGTTCAAAATATGCCGTTGTACTCA
>NW_008770690.1:0-386 GCF_000715545.1 Opisthorchis viverrini
TTGTTAAGGATTTCAACACGATCGCTGCTGCACTGTAAAACTTGCTCAGGCGGAATGGAGAATTCGACTGTACCAGTCAAGCGCACGAGAATTCCGTGCGTGTCAACGCCCGGATGCTAAATCAGCAACTGACCCCCAATTTGCTCAGGGTGGGAGAGCTTTTCACTGTCACAATGTACGCCAGTGGTCGTGAGAACGATGCAGTCGTGAAACAGACGAATGGAGTAATCGAATATGCTAGTCGTTCCTGACCCACGCTGAACAGATGTATTCGATAATTGATAAAGACTACTCTGGGATAGTCTGGACCCCGAACATGCGGAGGTCATATATATTTGAAAAAAATTTTCACGCCGAAGCGAATCATGACCACAGGGGATTCTCGC
>NW_008770691.1:0-386 GCF_000715545.1 Opisthorchis viverrini
AAATCATTCTGCTGTTAACACGCAGCCAAAGCAATCGCCCGAAGTTATATTGGCATATCGAATTCAGTCCAAGGTGACCGTTGACCAGGTCTCAAATGCGCCGAATCTTACTACCGGTGCAGTCAAATCATCGGTATTCACAGGCCGCTGTATTAAATTACTGAGTGTGTAACGTAACCAGTTCCTGGTTGCCGCAGAACTGTCATCGGCCGGAGCGTCAGTAGACAGAGTATTATTAATATTAGATTTATTCCTGAACTTGCAGGGAAGATGCTAGTTGAGGCATGCACCAAAACGCAAAGATGTGACAATCAACGGATGTCCTGTTAAACACTGATCCTTCCGCCCGGCTGTTGAAGTCGGTGACAACCGCTACCAGAGCGTCC
>NW_008770692.1:0-386 GCF_000715545.1 Opisthorchis viverrini
CCGTTTCAATTACATCTATCTGTGCTTCATTTATACTGTGTTCACGTGCACACGTCTCGTCATGTCTCAATCACGAGAGAGAAACCTCCAACTTCCATTGTATCGACACTTAGCACCAATGCCGCATCTGTCCACCTTCCATCACTTCAAGCACCCGTTCGCCTACCGCTCCCTCCATCAGCAATGCGCTCCCATATACTTCATGGTCTACATAGCTCTTCAAACCCCGACGTACACCCATCTCTCCCCATCCGTTTTCACAAACCGTCTTAGCTGTACATAAGAAGGTAATACACCACGGTTCCGCCAGCGAGTGAATGAAAACCCCGCATAACAGACATAACTTGTGAGCTTCGTTCAAAAATCACATTCTACTTTGGTACAAC
>NW_008770693.1:0-386 GCF_000715545.1 Opisthorchis viverrini
GGACAGAGAGTAGTTCACCGACACCCTGTGCAAAGAATCCCATATTATTCTTTGGGACGTGAGTTGGTATTACGAAAAAAGACCCTCATGTTTGTCAACAAACTGAACATCTCCAATAGAATACTGACAATGTCTCGGGTAGGACCGTGAGTAGCGCGTGATTATCGAATCAGTGCAATAACTAATATATTCTTCAGTGTAGGTTAATCTGTCAGAAGCCAGGTATTAATCTTGATTCTGAGATTACACTGTACCAACAAGTCCAACCAGACAAGCATTTCGATCATCTCGATTTCCAAGGGACTAGAATCCGTGGTGACTTAACCAAGTCGCTTTAACTAATAGACGGATGAACAAGTGTAGCAAAGCGGAACCAAATGAGATGG
>NW_008770694.1:0-386 GCF_000715545.1 Opisthorchis viverrini
GAAGATGATGTTACGGCTGGTCTACCGTATCTTTCCACCATTCCGCATTATTGAAATCTCACAGACTTGTCTGAGTTGTTGGTCTAATTGCTTGGCTAAATACAGCACTATTAACGGTGCAACACTTTAACCTTTTTAGTGAAACCGGTGACAAATTCCACGTAAAAATTACCATCGTGCGGTACCTGAGCTACGAAGTGTAATGAACATTCTGACTACTGAGTGGCAGGGTTGAACTTTTTCTGACGTTCTGGTCATGGCATCATTTCGGCGATACAGCAGTCACTTTTGTCGTTTACTAATTTCAGCAGCCAATACTCACTGATGCATAGTAGTATGATTCAAATCGTCAAAACGTTCGTTATTCACTCCATGGCTCATGTCAC
>NW_008770695.1:0-386 GCF_000715545.1 Opisthorchis viverrini
GCAATCAAACTGCCCAGCTCGGCGAACAACAGTTTGAATATCCCGGAAAAACAAAGAACGTATTTTGGTTAAGGGCCATGGTTTCTCCCGAGTATAACTAAAATGTGACGTCTCTGTTGGGTAAACATTTTGGCATGTAATAGTTAAGTTTCCCCTTATGCAGAAAAGCCATATTTTCTACAAAAAATGTGCCTTTGTACGCGGTTCGGAAACATGGCTTACCTACTTCGTATGCTAACAATTCGGTGAAACCAGGGATTATTTATTATTGTCGCGTTTATTATAAATTTAAATGATAAAGTTTCACGCGCAGACAAAATATAAATTCGTCTTCGTTCAGGTGAAAAACCTCGCGACTGCGAAGAAAGAGCTGGACTGGTAGAAAA
>NW_008770696.1:0-386 GCF_000715545.1 Opisthorchis viverrini
GGTAGTGTCAAATATCGGAAAGTTCATCAGGCGGTCCTCGCTGTTACCCTAGTGGTTTCATATCATGGAGGGAATGTGCAAGATCTGAACAGAGACTGTTTTAAATTATTCTTCCGGACAATGCGCAATTGGCCTCAATCAGAGGTAATTTAATTCCAGAGCTTCATTAGTTCGCTCCATCTTAGTAGCCGTGTCAGGAGGGGAGCACACAAAACACAGGACAAAATATGCAGTGATCTCAATGGGCAAGTCAGACAATGGGGGATTTCTGTCGTGGTTCTCTTAGATTCCGTGCGAACATTGGTACAGGACACACACGTGTAAAACCCTTTTCTTCAGTGATTTCATCGACTTAGTTGTCGTTCTAACATTATTGGCTCAAATTT
>NW_008770697.1:0-385 GCF_000715545.1 Opisthorchis viverrini
GGTACAGTTGGCAGATTCATGTGTTTGCTCGTCTCACCATCTGGTCAGCTGATACCGATGCATCAGGCGATTTTGAGTAATTCAAGGAATTAGACTTTGTAGTATCGTATGCAACCGTGATGGCCGATCTTGTGCATGTGTCTTCTTTAATAAATTAAAAGACTGACAGATTTCGGTCTGAGTTTCATGGATATCCCTCTGTCATGATGCGATTATTCCGATCAGTCTACATCAAGGTAGAGAAAGACTGGTTTGGATTTCCCTCTTATTGGAGTTCACGAATAGTGCATGGAACTGTGACTGCACTACTGTGCCACTGCAGCGCGAGGGAAGTCAAACCATCACGTCTGAAGAGACAGGTTTGTTCGTAACTTGGGTGAGATGG
>NW_008770698.1:0-385 GCF_000715545.1 Opisthorchis viverrini
AAAAGACGGGATAATTTTGCTCAGCTCGTCCAAAAACGTCGAGGCCTACATCTTCTCTTCTAAGACGGGAACGATGTCGTCTGCATATTGCAGATAGACGGGCTTTTCGTCAACAGATATAAAAAACACCAGGGTTTTAAATAGCCTCCAGTGTTTGTTGTCGATCGAAGAATTAAATAGAGATGGAGAGAGTGAACAAATCTGAGAGCTCTCGAAGGTCAGAGGTTACAAGAAACTCATTTTATCAACACGTAGGCGTTCCAAACAGAACCGATCGATCTATCAAGCTGAATGCGACTTGGAAATCCAGAAGTACCAGAATCGTGGGTCGGTTGTTCGTATGGCGTCGTTCCAGCACCGGACAGTGTGAAGATTTGGTCACTGC
>NW_008770699.1:0-385 GCF_000715545.1 Opisthorchis viverrini
AAAGCAGCAGTGTTGATGAGGTCGTCATAAATGAAGCGGCGTAGCGAATTCATGAACTGATTGAATAAAAACTGACTTGAGCTTGAAAAATCAAATTGTACCATACGAGAACATGCTGAAAAATCTTTCTCATTAACTTACAACGCACAAATTAAGAGACTATATGCCTGTTGGCCATAAAAGTCTGAATCAACGGTTGCTTGCTTCCGGGATTTTGGGAGAAAAAAACAATAATAAAGATTAAGGAGGCCCGGCTACACTTAAAACAGAAGTAGATTAAAGTAACTGCACACGAAAGGTGTTTCTTTGGAGGGATTACGTAATATATGCGAAAAGCGAGAAGATTGTATCAAATGGCGGAGGTTGTAGCTGCCATTTTGGATAT
>NW_008770700.1:0-385 GCF_000715545.1 Opisthorchis viverrini
GATCCTGTGTATCAATCCGTGAAACCGTGTAGAAGGGGTTGCCCCAAGAAGGGCACAATCTGTCGTGGGATGTGTCAGAATATTTGGCACTTATTGGTAGTGTATTACGTCTGTACACTTGTCACCATATATGGAATATCGTATCAGCTAAGGCGGCCTCGTACAGAAGATTCAGTTCCTTGAAAATAGCAAAATAGGTCGATTCGGCTGAGTCCCAGATAAGTCTCCCAAAAACCAAATTTGTTAACAAATGGGTGCATTCAGCTAAGCAATAGGTTCAATTTTACGTTATCCTTCTTGGCCAGAAGACCCCTTGGTGGTTGTGTCACTTTCTCTCAGGTGACGAATCTGCAGAGGCAATAGGTTGGTGTCGTTGATCGTTCAA
>NW_008770701.1:0-385 GCF_000715545.1 Opisthorchis viverrini
GGGACGGTTGCGGCACGTCGATCGTATGGATGAGGACTAAACAAGCTCAGCTTATTGGGCCTACTGCAGAAAGGAGATCTCTTGGCTCGTGTGATTTCAGCTAATTGGGTGGCCACTGTAAAAAGTTATCTAGTATAATAAATGGTTAAACACCTATGGATGGGCAAGAAGCGGGTTTAAAATCCTACGGCACTGTTCACACAAGGTTAAGCAAATATGCATAACAAAACTCAATATTTCATGTGCGTGACATCAACAAGTGCACGAGTCCGTCGCTGACCGCATAGTGCACTGTCATCGTCCTCACTCCAAACAACAGCGAGTGGAATGTTGGATCGTTAGCACGAGTCGCAGTCGCCCCTTCCAACGGCAGTCTCACTGCGTG
>NW_008770702.1:0-385 GCF_000715545.1 Opisthorchis viverrini
TTTCAGTAACCTTATAAGTAGTGCATTACGTCTTCACAAAGTACCAGAAGTATTTGATAATGTATTTGATATATGTAGTATCCCAAAATACTTGAAAATATGTGTTCTGACTAATGTCCAGTGGGGGCGATCACTGGAAACTTACCAATTGTGAATTTTATACCAAACAGTATGTCCATCCACCACAAATAAAAACCTGAACAAGACTTTCTAATGCAAAATAATTGCTCCCAAACATGGTGTAAACAAGGGTTCATGTTTGTTTCCTCTATCAATCTTTTCTAAATTCCCTCTCTAGAGCTACCACTTGTGCTCTGAATGTCCATCCAACTAAACTCCAAAGTTATCGCTGGGTTTCATACTCTCGCATCAAACAGTAAAAAAA
>NW_008770703.1:0-385 GCF_000715545.1 Opisthorchis viverrini
TAATTGGAAACCGAGGGGTCCATAACTCCTAACTTACGAGCTGTTTTACAACAATATCAGGATATTGCATTATTTGCAATTATAATTAGTTATGATTAGACATAAATAGTTATAACTGATTGTAATTAAATTTTACAAGTGACCGACGTTAAAATTGTGCGCTTGCGAAACAACCCCAAGATTTTAGGGTCCGTGTGCCACAATGAATCAATTAGGGTAACTAAATCAAGGAAAGAACGAGAATGGTTGCGCTCTGAAGTTAGCTTATAGTGTTCACTCACGGCATTTCGTAACCATATGATAATTCATGGCAGTTGAACTAAGCAAACGTGTCTCCTTAAGAATGCTATTTAAAGTATTCAGCAATTTTTCAATGTTTTCTATA
>NW_008770704.1:0-385 GCF_000715545.1 Opisthorchis viverrini
AGCAGCCTTAAATTTCAAACCAAAAAAATGTGTTCCTTCCATATTTGGTCACTATTAGTGGACGACTGTTACACTAAAGCATGTTTTTGTAAGGCTCTAGCCTGTTAAGCAAGTTTCGTTTATCCACTTAGTCCGATTGATGCGAATCTAATCCTGATATACACAAGGGATACGAGATGTCTTTGCAGAGGGGAGTTTCAAGGTAGTTTGTGACATGAAAATTCTCATAGGGCCAACGTTGTCTGGTGTCTTTACATCCAAGAATGAAATGAAAGAATTCCGTTCATGCAGAAAACTTTGACTATATTTTGCTTACTTCCGGTAAAAACCACCAAATTTATAACCCTTACGCGAGCTTCGCTTTACATACATTTAGTATTTTCTC
>NW_008770705.1:0-385 GCF_000715545.1 Opisthorchis viverrini
AAGCATCGCAAGTTCAGTGCGGTTTTGTCTAAGGAGACACGGGAACCTCTCTGGGATACCCGCTATCATTATGTTAACCAAAACCATCACGTCTCCAATTTTTGTGCGATCAACTTTCAGTGAATCGACGGTCAACCGATAATGAGTTGAGCCCCTGTATTCGTATGAATCAGCTATGTTTGTTTGGCTCTCCGCTGCGGTCGACGTAGGTTATATTCAGCCATTTTATTGGGAGTCACGAGACCCAGGTACAATCAATTGTTTGGCTATATCGAAGGTGATGTGTAGCCCAAAATAGTGTTTGAAGCGAAGTGTAACATGAATCGCATCACATGGTTGACATCAATGCGATGAAAATGGACCACTTATATCTACCTTTACTAAA
>NW_008770706.1:0-385 GCF_000715545.1 Opisthorchis viverrini
CATAGTTAGATCTTTCATGTCTACCTCTCTGGAGTACTTAAGATACAAATTTCCGCCAGTAAACCGGGGAAACAAACTCAGAAACATAATTCTGTATACAACTTCTGTTGTAGGCCACCTTAATCGAAGACTGCAACAAACAGTCATGTTGTTTCTTTGATCCTATTCCTTAAAAAAATTAGTTGCTTGGACATGGGTGAAGTTCTTTCAAGTCCATTTCGTTTGTTTTAAGAATCGTCCTGCGGCGTCTGTTCGTGTTCTGTAGTAAACTGTCAAATTCATTAGCATAGCCTTAAAAACGCCCATTTGGCATGGCTTCTCTCATACAGTAAGCCTTTCTGGTAAATTTTGGACGGCTCAGTTTCAGCCGCACACACGCACACAC
>NW_008770707.1:0-385 GCF_000715545.1 Opisthorchis viverrini
TACTCACAGTTTCTCTACACAGGCCTCAAGTAACCTTTCGATTTTCTCTATGTATGGTAAAAGAGTGGATTTAGTCTGACGTAAGGAGATGTTTTGATTGGTGGTACTGGTATGTTTTCAGTTTTCGGTGACAGAAGTAGCTGTACAGCACCATACGTTCGTTTGAGTGCAGTTTTTATGCTGGTAACAACTCCCTTGATGTGTGGCAAATGAAAAAAATAAACATTTTACCTCAGCTTGCGTGCAAATTTCACTGCAGTTCAAAAAACCTCTCTCCAGATAATTGGTTTTCCTCATGGTGTTAATGAGAATCTGCAGTTTGCGAATAAATGCTTCAGATGTGAGTACTTAACTGGCTGTATAAAACCACGTATGAACCAGTGAG
>NW_008770708.1:0-385 GCF_000715545.1 Opisthorchis viverrini
TCATGCCTAGTCAGGTTAGGCTAACGAGAAATAATCAGATATTTTTCCGAAAATAAAACTTTCTGGAAGAGATTTTATTTGACTTAGTCACAAATATCTGCACACCGCAAAATTGTGCTCAGCGGCTAATTGCGTAAGTGGATGTTTCAGTTGTTTGCTGAGGTTTGCACGTTGGTTGCCTGTTTTTTCTCACTAGTTTAGTCACATCATACGTGGCAAGACCTCAAGAACACAATTCACAGATGAGCTTCACTGCGGCGGCTTTGCTTTAAACACTGCAGTATGACAACACCAGGGTGGCCTTTTGAGAAACCTTGCTTTGGCCATTTGACAAAGTGTCATCGAAGCAAATTTCAGTGAATTCGCCTAAAAATTCAACATGACA
>NW_008770709.1:0-385 GCF_000715545.1 Opisthorchis viverrini
CAATTAGTTCAGAAATTGTCCAGACCAGTAATCTGAATCGAACTTGATTGCTCGTCTCGTGCAAACAAACATCGGTGGATACACTGACAGGAATTCGACCCAGTTCGCAAGGTTCTGAAATGGGTTGATTTTTTCTACTCATTTCAGTGGAAAACCTCATACTGAAGGAGCATTCAGATGTCCCTGAAACATTGTTTGTGGAGGAGAAGAAAATATACGAATAACTATTGTACAAGACCAAACTGTTGACATCTCGGTCGACGTGGGCAGATCTCAAAAAGCTGATTTGAGGGTGATGTGAAGCTTAAGCCACTGATGCAGAAGTACACCGGAACGCGAATGTCATTTCAAAAACAAGATCGCCGTTTTTGCACTGTTAGTCAGT
>NW_008770710.1:0-385 GCF_000715545.1 Opisthorchis viverrini
CGAACAAGCCAACGACCATATAGAAAAGTATTTCTTGGGATGTATGCCAGAACCTCGAAAAGCCCAAGCCAGTGGCCCAAGCATTTGACAGATGTTCTGACTTTTGCTTGTTATCCTGGCCCCAATCTCAGGACCCCGACACTTGTTGCAGCGCACGGGGCCGACCCTGCCTTTCAGACGTACCTCGTTAAAAGGGTTCCCTTTTGAGGGGTATGTGTTTTCAGCTGTCCCCTCGCAGCATTCTCACATGTGTTTATTTTAGGCATCAACTGGTGGCAAGGAAAGCAAGTCACCTGAATGCAGGTCACATGTTGTCCGGCATATTTGTTAGCAATTTCGTTGTTGGGAGAAGCTGACTGCGCTCGCCACCATACACGTCTATGCG
>NW_008770711.1:0-385 GCF_000715545.1 Opisthorchis viverrini
TTAGAACCTGACTGACCTAGGAACTACATTATTAGGTTAACGGCTTCCTGAAACTACAACAGCCTTAACTCATTCTCATACTCGTAAACCGTGTTTGACTCACCCGTTCCTTCCGGTTCTGCAGGTTGCTCCTCAGTTTCTTCTTCATAGATTTGAATTTAAAAAACAAAATAAAACAAAACAGATGAATTAATTAGAATTGTTATCAGTGGTACTCAAGGGGTTGAAAAATAGTGCGTAAGTATCGCGCTTCCGGTCGCGCCTGAGTGTCAATGCTTGAAAATATTAGGTTTCCAAACACCAGAATGCTATCTGAATATTGCTTCTAGAGCTGTCCATACGCTGTACTTTACGAAAACCTCAGTCTAAGTATTGGCAACAAAAA
>NW_008770712.1:0-385 GCF_000715545.1 Opisthorchis viverrini
CCGCTGACTTCTTGACGTCCCACGCTACAATTTGGTCCCAGTCAATTTCAGGTGGAACGCAAGGTTGACGGGGGACTGACCACACCTGATGAAGAAGGACGGAACCGGGCGGGAACTGTCGAAGAGCTTTTAACAACCTTATAAGCAGTGTGCTACGTATAAGCCATGAAATATTTCCTTCATTCTGTTGGTCATATTCAATCTTTGGAAAATGTTGAGAACTCCGTGGTAAATTCTCAAAGGACAATACACAGAACGGTGCTCCCCCGTCCGTTGAAAAGCGCACAGGGATGACTAAAATCACGGTCTCATTTTCGTGGAGAGTGCATGATTTGAGCCGCGCTTTCGTAATACTTTTCTGTAGAGTCAAACCGGTGTGAAAAAA
>NW_008770713.1:0-385 GCF_000715545.1 Opisthorchis viverrini
CACTAATTCGGTACTTTCCGTTGGATGTGTAAATAGCTACTTTGGCTGATCCTAAGCATAAGATGGTTTTCAGTCATCCCCCTGGATGTAGTTCCTTCACAAGTCACGGGTGTTGTGTGAAATTTACACTAATTTAATATCGTCTAGTATCATAAGATGAGGTTCTGGGAAGAATCTGCCATCTTCCAGAGCTCCCGATTGACCATCCACAGCTGCATCCATAGACTCGAGCGAAGGCTGAAGATCAACAGAACAATCTGCGAAGATTGATTCGTTCTCCAGCAACCAATGGACACAATTCAAATGAAGGTTAGTAAACAGAAAGAGCACACTTAATACTGCGAGCGTCATTCAACGTGGAAAGTGGATGTAGTTTACACTAACG
>NW_008770714.1:0-385 GCF_000715545.1 Opisthorchis viverrini
GATTGTCTGGTAAATTCAGTCTTCACAATTACGATGAGCCTCAAGTACTGCTTGGACGTACGGCTGTCAGAAGCCGTGCTAACCTTGGAAATTCTTGCGCTTGTTTCTTTAACTTACATGAGCTTCCGGGCTCTGGTTAGTGTGTTACCAAACAAGTGGAGAACAAGAGTAGCATGAGGTTATCAGAAACAGCGAGAAAGGGACAGAGTAGGGAGCAGCTGAATGAGCTGCAGAGATGCAGGTTTCACAGAGTGTCGTGCTTCTCAGGCGAGGAGCACTGACAGTAAACCTGATAGCCTGAGTGGATCGATCATTTCCAGTGCCAGACAGCTTCCACAAGGGACTAGGGAGCATGAAACTTGAGGTCAATTAAGGCAGTGACAAC
>NW_008770715.1:0-385 GCF_000715545.1 Opisthorchis viverrini
GCCGTCCACATCCCAGGTGGACGGTATTGCAAGCCCATGTTTTGTCTCGCCATGTCATTGACCAATAAAGTCCAGTAAGGCTAGTAGCGTCAAGTCTAGCAGGTTTTCTGCACGGCGGCTAGATACTAAGTATGAGCTGAGATGTTTCAGAGGGAGAATTAGCAGAAAGTTTGCTACAACTGGAAATTAGTAAGAGGAGGGTTGAATCGAAACGTAAAGCAATGGCCAGTCTAGATCTGGAAACTCACCAAAGCTACTCATTCGGGGATAAGCAACGATCGGATGGCAGGAGTCTGGCTGCATTTGTTCGCAATACATTTTCCCTGCAATCTCTTATATCAACCATGGCGGCACCGAAGATAGAAACAGACAAATTCGACGGAAC
>NW_008770716.1:0-385 GCF_000715545.1 Opisthorchis viverrini
TTAAGGTGGTGGCCTAATAAGAGTGTAAACGAATGACCCATGCGCCTCAGTTAACAAGAACCGGTGCCACATTGGGATCAGCGCGCCTGAAAAGCCGCAATGCATCACGCTGTTTTGTGCGTACCGGCACAACCAATGAGACGCTTGATGTGTGAAACCAAAAAGACTGGATTAATGAGGCATGAGGTGAAAGTAGTTCAGTGGTGAGGCCCGTTGACTTAAATTAGAAATGAAAAATCGTTGCAGACAATGAGTAACCTTAGGCACTTGAATTAATGACCGAAGTCACAAAAACGAAAATATATATAAGGATGAAAAATTTGTAATGGAAACAAATGGCAGGTTTTGTCCCAAAAGATATGGTTTGCACTGAAAATAAGCTGAA
>NW_008770717.1:0-385 GCF_000715545.1 Opisthorchis viverrini
AGCTTCGTCGGTTCTACCTTCCTCCCCGTTGTGTTGTTGTCTGTCGTCCTTAGATTGTGACCGCCCGATCGGGCCTCAACCCGCATGTCCCATACATATTGGGAAATAAGCATATTATCATCATTCTTATTTCATCGGATGTTGCTCAATGTTTATGACATTATCCACTTTTTTGCGTAATCCCCAGTACCCGCAAATTCCTCGGCCAGGCTTTATCCTGACCGTTAATATATGATCATGCCTGGCGGTATGCAACCCACAAGTTGAAAATGAACACTATTATTATCATCATAATCAGCGTCAAACATAGACGCGGGTCTACCGGTACGACAATTAGGCCCTGTAAGCGAAAGCAGTTCAGATATTATGATGAGAGGTAATGGTC
>NW_008770718.1:0-385 GCF_000715545.1 Opisthorchis viverrini
ACGGCATTTTATTTCAGAAATCGGCTTACACTAAAACGTAGTTCTTGGACTTATCCTCGATGTGCGTGGATGCAGATCGAATCATAGCTCTCTTAGACTGGCTGGTAGGGATCAACGGGTTTGTGCGTCTTTTAGCGCCGGATTTACACCGCATCGCATGCACTATTACTTCCAGTCCCGCGCAGACCGTTTCTATTATCATAGCTAGATGAGTGCCTAGGGGTTTAACCAGGCGTGTTTGTATCAAACGCTAGTAAAAATTGTGCCTCACGATTAACTCTATACACTCCCCGTAGCAGCACTAATATATTTGAAACGGGAGTCTTAGTTTTCTGTTCTAATGCGTATGTTTAGCTCAGGTTCTAATTTACCGAGGTTTGACGCG
>NW_008770719.1:0-385 GCF_000715545.1 Opisthorchis viverrini
TCAGCAGCTGGACCTTTTTCCGAACAGTCCGAATTCAGGATAATTGGAGTTGGGAAGAGTGGCTTAAACCAGAAGTGCAACAGGTGATCCAACTCATGGTACAGCGATTCGATCCATTCATGAGGCACATCGGCCCTTGCCATATCTGGCCCTATCAAAAGAACGCACACACGGACACCGCTATTTACAATTACAATGTAATATTGCTACGCCAAACAGGTGAGACTTGTGCCACACTTCCTGGACTGTACTACAATTCCCTTGATGTGGCCCCATCAGCAAAGCCAACCACTATAACCACAACAATCCGTGCTCCATTTTACTCGAGTTTCTTTCCCACAACCGCTTACGCAAAGCCGGGACAGGGGTTCTCATGGACAATCCT
>NW_008770720.1:0-385 GCF_000715545.1 Opisthorchis viverrini
TAGCACCAATGTTGTGCGCTGAAGTTTCGCTGCCAAACAAGAATAATTTATTAGGAGGACTAATTATGAATGAAGGAATAAAAGTGGATGAGGAAGAAACCCTACTAGACTCCTGTCCAGATACATGTTTCCCTAAACGTTGATTCAGATAATCTGGACAAATAGCGACAACAACGAAAATAAAACTTATTGTCAGACGCATATTATAGCAAGTCCAGTCAAAAAAATCATTTGGGTCCAATCCTGGAAAGTGAATAGCCCCGTCCTAGTCGCTTTCATAAACTTCTGCCAGGTCACAGGCTGGCCATATCTGTGTTCGCTCCAGCCTGAATTTGGCAGAAAAACCAATATTATTTTCGCAAACGATGTCTCAGCATGGCCAGAG
>NW_008770721.1:0-385 GCF_000715545.1 Opisthorchis viverrini
TATACACATGAAACGTAATTTCCTTATGATTTTCCGTTTACCAGCAGTCACAGCTAATGCACAATAGGTGTTTTTGCGATGCACCGTTCGTTTCTTGGAGCTGGTAGCAGTGAACCTGTGACATGTATCCATACACTAGCCTTCCTGTTAAGTTGATGCAGTAGATTCCAGCTTCACTACGGCTCTTGTTCATTATCTCAGGCGCTGCCTACCAACCGATTACTCTTCTTCTACTCTCCTTGTCCATATTAACCTCCCTTTCACAAATCGGAGACCCTACGATTGGATTTCTTACTCAGCTAAATCTACCGCCATGTAATCTCACCATGCAATCGCCTGTTCCCTCTAGGCCAACGGCTTGCTTCCCGCTTAGCTACCTCTGCAC
>NW_008770722.1:0-385 GCF_000715545.1 Opisthorchis viverrini
CAAGTCGTGCGCAAAGAGTAGACATGGACTTGCAAGAAAACCTGGAGGGACGATGACGTATATCAAAAACAGTAGTAGTCTCAAAACGGGGCCTTGATGACTTCCAGTGGAGACCGGCGATGGAGAACAGTAGGTCGAGCTCCAGGAAGCTTTGGAGCAATGAAGTCGTCTACTAGCAGGAAGTCAGTGAAGTAGTGGCTGGAATGAAGTTGCTCAAGGGCTCATTTCAGGGATCGGTCATCTTCAGGAGGATTCGAAGGGGAAACGGTAAACCACACCACGAAGAAGAGAATTGGACGCGCGTAGCGGGATTTGGATCGACGATGCATCACAAAAGGATGGAGGAATGGCATCAGAGAGGATAGTGGGAATGGGCAGAACCGTA
>NW_008770723.1:0-385 GCF_000715545.1 Opisthorchis viverrini
CTTTGAACTTCTTGGTGCGCCAGCACGTCCCGCTGAAGCCTTGAAAATATCGATGTTTTCGAATGACCAATCCAGATGTGCGCTTGCACATGTAGCTTCTCGCGAACCTATTACCGATGACTCATCTGGGTGGGCCATGGCATATTGATTGATCGATTGACATTTACTTTTCAAAGAAGGGACAGGACAAACGTCAGTCGGCTGGCCGTTCAAGGATCGATCTGTGAGTTGTAATCACGCTTTAGCGGAGCTCACTAATCATCCCAACCCGGTAGCTGGTTCCTCCGGAGCCGGTTTGGAACTGCCGCATGTGAAGCTGAAACCACCGTAGGCAGCACACAATCTACCGATTGCGGTGTAAGCTAGCGCGCGTTCAAAGCTGTCA
>NW_008770724.1:0-385 GCF_000715545.1 Opisthorchis viverrini
CAGCAAACTTGTGAGTAGTTTCGTCTATGAAGATAAACAGGAGAGTCTTGCTTTTTGGCGACAGAGGATGTTGGCGCTTTTCTCTGAGTATGACAACATGTACACCTGATCAACAATCAGGAGTTAACGACTTGTGGATTTGGATGACAGGTATGGATGATTTCAAACTCCAGCGCGATCCCGGGGAACATTCTAGGTATAGACAGGTACTCACCAACCGGACCTCGGTTTTTACTGGATGAAACTGATCAGTAAGATTTAAATGGATCTCACCATGAGCATCACAGAACAGACCCATGGTTCTACTGGATAATGCGGGAAAATAGGTGCACAATATATATGCGGTGTCTATTTTGAGTTCATTAGAAACCGATAACATTGTTCA
>NW_008770725.1:0-385 GCF_000715545.1 Opisthorchis viverrini
GCGCGAACGAAATCGTAGGCACGGCCACGCCAGATTAATTGGCTCCAGACGGTAGACCTTGCGTTTGTAAGATAACTAAGTCGCGTAGAACACCGGAAGTCCGTAAATTACCTCTGAAGTGGAGAACACCGGGTTGCAGAATTGCACGCCTACTGCCCAAGGGACGGATCGACGTTCAACAGCACTGCTCTGATTCGTCACGACTAGGCTTGAAGTGACGGGCGGGCGAAAGGAAACCTCGCAGTGGAGGTGTCTAAAGACCGGTCGCTCTTGCTAACCAAAAATTAAATCAATTCAAAGGATGTCACTACAAGTTAACCGAAAGCATGTGTTGGCTGGTCAGAATGTTAACCAATCTTGACCAAGCATATATGAGTCGACTCTT
>NW_008770726.1:0-385 GCF_000715545.1 Opisthorchis viverrini
TTTTTTTTGTGATTCTTCGCTCCATTCCTATGTTTTCTTCACCTGTCGTTCCAGAACACGTCACCGAGCTCCCATGCTTCCGCCTACTCCCACCTGGATGTTACTGGGATCGTGCTGATGGTTGGACTACTTTCGACATGCGCACTCAGTTCGAACGGTTTGGACTACCAAATGCGGCCTGGACCTTAACAGATATTAATCGCGATTTCCAGGTATGCTTACTATGGCTATCGGTCTTGCTGTTCGCCTTAGAGCTGTGCCATTTTTGAACCCCAGCTACCTCACTCATTTGTAGGTAGACAAGTTTGTGTTTTTCCTGAGTCTTCCACAGAATATCGCCAGTGGTTTTTTAGTTTGCCTTGATCTCTTGGGCCTGGATTGGATT
>NW_008770727.1:0-385 GCF_000715545.1 Opisthorchis viverrini
GTCCACTGTCTAGAGCACGTTTTAAGTCGATGCCACTGCCTGCACATTTGTTGCACGGTTCCTTTGAGAAAATCCCTCGAACGTGGTCGAGATTACATTTCTAGTGGTTCCAAGCTCCGCTACGTACGAGCCTAGCGAAAACATACACTTTTTAGTCTTCAAGTAACTGGTCCAGTCAGGCTACCAAGTGCTCTAAGTAGAAGAATTCATGGCCGTATTCGTTATTTCTAAGATGGTTGACCAAACTGGGTGTAACCAGGCAGCTTGAGCGGCTCTCTATCAGCAATATCCGCAGTTTTTACCCAAATTGCTGACAAAAGCAAAACCTGCAATTTCAAAGACCATTCACTGAACGGGGATGAGGTTATTTGTTTGCAGAGGGTTT
>NW_008770728.1:0-385 GCF_000715545.1 Opisthorchis viverrini
GATATTGTTGACCATACACAATGATATCTTCCTAACTGGAACTGGTTTCCAAACCACAACGGTAGAAGTGGAATTGCCTTGTTTGAAAAAGGAGTGAACCTTTGTAATCACATTTCGAGGGTCTAAATGGCCTTTGAAAGAACTTTTAAGTCGGTCATTTTATGAGTTAACTTCGCCGATCATTTCATCAAGCAAGGAGAGGCCGTATCATCTCACCAAATCTGTGTAACGTCCGTTTTTCTGCTATCGTGAAGACAGATAACTTGGATATATGATTTGAAAGTGTTATCAACAACACCAAAACGAACACTGACAGCTTGGGGATCTCTTCGACAGATCAGCATTTATGCAGCTTTTAAGCTGTGGTGATTATCGAAATTGGAAT
>NW_008770729.1:0-385 GCF_000715545.1 Opisthorchis viverrini
TGCGAGAACACAATCCCATATCTCTGAGTAGTGGCCGGAAGTGCAATCGCATCACATTTGGCCAAAACTAGTCATCGTATCGACAAAGGATACGCCTTCCATATCATATACCGGGTGTCCCTGAACCCATCACGGTTCACACAATCCAGACTACTATCGATCGTAGAGGCATAGAGGTCGACTGCTGGACCCACAAAGTTGTGTCCGAAATAAACTCGTGTGACCTCTGAACTTGAGCTGACCTGCGGAAAATCCAGTCCCACAAACTTGCCTGACATTGACGTTACCCACTTGATTCCGTGACCTTTTGACCCGTGTAACTCCTATTCAAACCCCCTTCCCCTGATTTTTCTTTTGTATTTTATTTCAGCAAAGTTTATATAGC
>NW_008770730.1:0-385 GCF_000715545.1 Opisthorchis viverrini
AGGCATTGTTCCGGCAGAAGCTTCGAACACCGTATGATACTATTTTGCCAAGGAAAGTGCAACTTGGTCATCGCGTGGAAGAACAGTTCAACGGGAATCCCGCGGTAACCACAGGCCGCCTCAATGAAGGCCAGGGAGTGTTGGTTCCGATGTGACATCAGCTTGACTGTCGAGAGGAGAGTGTACAAATCTGTGTTCCGATTTGTCCTACTTTATGGCTTAGAGACGTGACCGCTGCCGCTCATTTGATTAGCTTGTTGAGAGAAACTGCAACTTTTACACAGACAACTCAGCCAATATATTTCGGTGTGTCGCGGAGGCTTACAAATTGTAACACCACCATAAGGTCCAGTCCCTTCGTCAGGCATTTATAGTCGAAAACTAC
>NW_008770731.1:0-385 GCF_000715545.1 Opisthorchis viverrini
CACTTGGCCGGGGCTATGAATGTAACAGAGGAACAAGGAAGGAAGGGCAAGGTGGAGCAGCTTTAAGTTATTGTCCATTTACTTGGGGGCAAGGAAAGCATGCTTTTACTTGGGATCTACAGAAAAGGGATGGTTAGGTGCAACAATGTCGACCGAACATCAAGGACTAAGGTGGCACTGGAATTCCATGCTCTCCGTTCTGGTGTAACTAGAAAAGACAACCTCTTCGGGACACAATGGTTATGAATGCACCACTGCAAATATTCCAAAAGCTTCACCTATGTCCAAAGTGCGTCATACCATCCTTTTCACACAAAAATTAAAAAGATGAATTAAGGGATTTTACTGATTTAATGCGTGTAAAATCGTATTGGGAAAGCTGCTC
>NW_008770732.1:0-385 GCF_000715545.1 Opisthorchis viverrini
CTTGTTCTCAGTTCACGTCACGTATCCCTGAAAGGAAATTTACTTCTAAAATATAGTGTAGCAAAGTTGTTTTTCAGACAGAGTACCTACGGAACCGACCAACATCGTCCTCTTGAGTTCTGTTGCGTCTCAAGTATGTTCGATCTTCCTGGCAGTCTATAAAACTAGAATATATTGCTATTATTTACTCGTGTCCAAATTTTATCGGCCTCTATTCCGCCCTCACGAGAGCTCTATTCGCCAACCATAAATTAGGTGTACACACGCCCACTTACTCTCCATTTCACATGGAGACTTGCTGGGATCCATATCAGTAACTCTGAGACTATACTGGCGGATTTATGCAACAAAGTGCAACTAATCTGAGGCTTATTTGACGCTTTTT
>NW_008770733.1:0-385 GCF_000715545.1 Opisthorchis viverrini
TCTACTCACATGCATAGTTCTCAGTCACATTGAGTTGAACCGTATTTGCGACTTACTCACACCTTATGTACTCAGATGAACAACGAAAATTTATTCTATTTTACGCGCTTTTTGTTCTATATCACAGTTAAGATCCCTAAAAAACTTGTCACAGGAGCCCGAGATAAAGCGGTAGTAAATAATATGTAGAAGGTAGGTAGCATTGCAATCAAAACAACGCGTAAACTATCAATATTCGCGAAGATCTAGATGTTCTTTTGGCGAAAATTAACTAATTGTGTTCAAGAATTATGATATCGATGTGCACAAGTTCGCAATCATTTCTCCTTGTGAATTGAAGCCCGAAGTATGGTAAAAGAAAAATTCACGCGCTTATTCAATATGA
>NW_008770734.1:0-385 GCF_000715545.1 Opisthorchis viverrini
AAAAAAACACCTTGAATCTATAAGCTTCTACTTTGAACTTCTTACGACAGCATAAATGGCACTCTCACCGCCGACAGTGAATCTATGGAAAGGATAGGAAATAATGTTTCTACGATGGATACACAGGTCATTACATCCAGACTGAATGTTCTCACAAGCAACAACTTTCAGAGTTAAACAATTGTATGCAATCAATGCTTCATTCCTACGATACCATCTACCATCCAACTGTCAATATAAGATTGTTATCGCGTGGTACCAGAATGGCGATGAATGGTATTCAGTAGAAAGCTACTTAGCGAATATATCAGGATTACCCTGACCGAGGTTTGATCCATTTCTGTCCGACACAAGATACGCGCTCCGCCCAAAAACTACAGCCGCA
>NW_008770735.1:0-385 GCF_000715545.1 Opisthorchis viverrini
TGTATTACTGTATGTTCCACCTCTTCCGTTTGGGATTTTTCTCCTAATATCCGCTACCTGATTGCCGGTTAATCTGTGACATATTGGAAGGTATAACGACAACCCAACTACCAACTGGTCTCCAAGACCTTTGGATAAATGCGTATGCTTGTTTGTGTGTACTCTTGGAAGAGGGACATTAAAATCAGCGAACTACTATGGGAAATTACGTAGCATGTTCTGTCCGCAGACGAAGAACCTGACACACGCCGTCTGACAGCCAAATCCACTTCCTTCTTTATATAGTCAATGAAGACCGTCCTGGAGAATACAATGAAAACTAACCAAGAAGTAGGTCCCCATTGCACGTAGCACGTTTGAATGGAGTGAACGTGATTTATGCTTC
>NW_008770736.1:0-385 GCF_000715545.1 Opisthorchis viverrini
AGTGAGGCAGAGGAAAACAAGGGGCTCCATGCCTGACACATTGAAGAAGGGAGTAACGATGAAAAGTGAGGAAACATGACTTCGGATCTGGTAGAGCAGCAAACCTGGCGTCATCCAGGTGGTCATAGTGAACTAAAACCTGAAACTACCGCTGAGGCCTCGTGGCTCTGGACTGTTGAGTTCATGGTCAGGACCACGAAAATCGTAGATGTGGATAAAGAAATGGAAGGATTAGCAAAGTGGATACGCGGTGATAGGGACCTCAGAAGCACGGCGAACAGTGAATCTGCAGAGACTCGCTGGAGTCGCTGTTGGGGAGTCGGACAAAAAACTCCCTGGAAGAGTGAGATAATGGTAACACACGAGCCGGAACACGAACTGTATA
>NW_008770737.1:0-385 GCF_000715545.1 Opisthorchis viverrini
CCGTGCAGGAAGTGGAGCAATTTACCACTCTACCAAGTTGATTGATTATCGTACATTTGGAGCAGAGAGAGCGCCACTCCCCTGTTAAATCAGGTAATTCAGACACGTGCCATTGTCTTCAAATAATGAGAGATCCATATAACCTTCGCGTCTGTCAGTTTCTTCTTGTGATCCACCAAAAAGCGTACCACTCACAAATTCTTTTAAGGATTCAACAGACATGCGGTGCTTTCAAACTTCACAGCGTAAGTTGGGCTCACTACTGGAGTGACTCTTCAAACTGAATACCTAAAACACCTCTATAACGATCCTTTGCAGTTCCGCCATGTCAGTTACTCCTTACGCGTAGCACCGATGAGACGCCATCGAAATATCCGTCCGAAAG
>NW_008770738.1:0-385 GCF_000715545.1 Opisthorchis viverrini
ATATGCTCTTAGACAGAAAGAAACAAATCGATAGTCACGTATTTGGATGTATAGCGGACAGTCTTCTTAAACACAACGGAGAGACATTATCGTAATTCAACGACATGGAGCGTCTGATTAATTCCTGTATCATGATCAACGATATTCGAGCTGATGTCGGAAACCTATAAATCCAACTGACAAGCATTTCATCGATTGCAATTTTTTGCCGATTTTGTGTTACAATCTCCGACGGAACGTGGTATTTATCACTGACCATGAAAACCCCACCTAATGCTGCAATGGGGTGGTTTTTTCATCAACTATTTCGATTGGATGTGCTCACGGCATAAATCTCCACATAAAAGTTAAGGCCTCGTTTCAGATATTCAGCGAAATTCATGAA
>NW_008770739.1:0-385 GCF_000715545.1 Opisthorchis viverrini
AAAAAAAATTACACCTTTCAGATTCTGTCAAGATGAGATGTCCTACTGAGTTTTGTAGAATAGTTTCTGAGGAATCATATCCATCTGGTGCATTACGAATAGAACGAAAAGAAGTTACGAAATCACCCCATCTTTGGCCGTTTCCACGTCATTATGTATATAATTCCAGTAGTGGTTGAGATCGGTTTGAGAGGAGCGCGTACCCCTTCCTCTTGGTCGGCGACACAGATGAATCTCCATACGTCCTTGGTTTGTGCACACAACTTAAGCTCAAATATCATGGGTCGATTCCAAGTTCACTGTCGAACGGTGGACTGCATTAAGAACTAGAGGCGATAATGGGTCCGCGTGGGAGTCCTGCAATCTGAGACCTTAGTGAATGGAC
>NW_008770740.1:0-385 GCF_000715545.1 Opisthorchis viverrini
CATTCATGGACGCATCATTATTATCAATACCTTGGCAGACCATCTACGCTACCTAAAGTACTAACGATTTCGTCATTTTTGCAAGTACCAATCTAAACCTTCTTTCGTAGGCAGAATCTATAAAGTGAAATTCAGAGGGAATGTGCGTAACAAGTAAACAAGAAGTAGCGATGCTACAGCTATACTAAACGTACAAAGGGTTCACCCTGGTCTGATGTACTACTTTAAGTACTTTAACTATAACTTCAGGAGCAAGAAAACTAGCCACACTATTGTTATCCATTGTCCACAGTTGGTTTCCAGCATGTAAAACAGAAAGTTGAAGTTGAAACGGCATAGATAACCAACTTTTTGATATACATTAAGTGCAGTCAGACATTTCCGA
>NW_008770741.1:0-385 GCF_000715545.1 Opisthorchis viverrini
GGAATACCAACACGTGTTTCTTCATGAAGATGCTTTGAAAATCCTGGGTGATTGTCTAATGTGGGGTGACAGTGTTGCCACAGCACACATCTTTGGCGTCAAGCTCCGAACCGATTTCACCGAGGGCATCCTAAAATTAGCAGAATAAAAGCCATTATTCAAAATAATGTCTCTTGAGTATCGAAAAACTCGTTTGTGCATTTAGGCAGAGTGCAATGATGGTTAAATCGCCGTCGAAACTCAACTGCTTTCTTTACCATAGCTTCCAAGCTAAACGGACTTAACCTATCCAGTGGGGAACGTTGTCGATATAAAAGAAGATTTGCCATTAGCCGGGCTTCGATCGCAACAAGGATATCAGACTGTCCCTGACCTAATGTGGGTG
>NW_008770742.1:0-385 GCF_000715545.1 Opisthorchis viverrini
AAATTAGGGTTGCCCGGTTAAAAACTTGGCTCCAAAACATTTGGTTTTGACTGAGGGACAAACCCACAGTAAAATGTATGATTGGACAAATTCTACAGTGTGAAACTGGCCACCCAATTGACAGTATTAAGCAGGTATTCGGCATCCCGTCCGATGCACCCAGTCAAGAACACCAAAATATGCACAAAATTTATCAATTGCTAGCCTTAGTTCACCATCTTTTCGCATGAATACGTTCATTCAGTTCACAAGAATGAGAAATTTCCATCCAGAAATGTTGCTGGAATGCACAAAGCAGTGTGCTTGAATTCATTGTTTCGGTTGCGTTACATGTGTTACGACTGTTAAAGTTCCACGAAATTGGTAGTTGATCAGGTGGCTGTTG
>NW_008770743.1:0-385 GCF_000715545.1 Opisthorchis viverrini
AGTATAACAAGTGGTCGACGGAATCACTGCATCAAATCAGCCCTGATTGTGAACAATTTGCCCATATGCATTTCAGAAAAGGTTTTGACCTAAACATTACAAGCAAGCTGGTTCATGACCACACCGTATTAAAACGAATTCCTAATGGAGGCACGTTCATCTGTTCCGCTGTGAATTTTCCATCCCGTTTGAGGAGCCCAGATACACAGAAATCGGTTAAATGTTGCTCTGTCAATGCATTTGTGCCCCAATTTCATGACGGATTTTCAGGGTCAGGTGAGTCGCAGACAGTTGGAATACGGGCAACATGACAACTGAAGTTTGGAGTCACTTCGATTAATTTTATCACCTCAGTAAATAAGACGTGGAAGGATTCTTGAGAATT
>NW_008770744.1:0-385 GCF_000715545.1 Opisthorchis viverrini
ATAAACATACAGAGGCAAATACTCCGCGTAATTCCAACGACGTACGGCACCGCTTTGCTTCGCGACGAATCAATAATATCGTCTCTTCTGGTGCTGAAATGCTTGCAAACTGACTGGACAGTTCAGTGAACAATGATTTGTTCCTGGCCTCACCTGGAATTGAGTACTTCAAACAAGTTTCTGTTTAACAACTGACTGGAGACAGAAAGTGGGATTTTCGTCAACTCAGTGATTTCTAGTTCTGCGGAAGTGCCTGCTTCCGGTATGGCCACCAAATCTCCACTTTTTTAGATTTCCGTAGGTGGTATTCCCTAAAAATCCTCATCAGATGTGACCAACCCTTGGTCCAGCACATGACCTTATTCTCCTAAGGGTATCACTTCGA
>NW_008770745.1:0-385 GCF_000715545.1 Opisthorchis viverrini
CATCATTTGGGCATAGCACCAGCAAACCTGACATGACAGGCATGACAAATTTCACGTCATTTACAGTCAACCTACCGGATGATGGACGACCCAGTTGAGATTCGACGGTGTCACACGACGAGGGGAATAAGTCAGGGAAACGTTACCACTGGTTTTGCATCCCCACTACGACATGAATTCCATATCAATAATGGTGATCATGTTACTCTCGATATCGCTGCACGCAGTCAGACCATCGTGATTTTATGGTTGTATTGATCGGTCCTACGACGAATTGCACCAGGTATTTTCGCTGGCCATTTAGGACGGATCGGTCTAAGCGGGTGACTACCTTCCCGGATTTTAGTTGGTCCATTGAACCTCGAATTAACGGAGCCTGCGATTT
>NW_008770746.1:0-385 GCF_000715545.1 Opisthorchis viverrini
GTCATCGACGAGACACCGGGATTTTGTGATGTCATGACCTTGTTGCAGTCATTTTTCCACCTTTCGAGTATTTGCATCAGTTGACGGAGATGATATTACATATGTTTGATTTCTCTTGAACTTGCCACTTTTTGAATCAAAGTGACTCATCTCAATCCATTAGGAGTGGAATGATGGCAGAAAGATTGCTTGTTGTGCAGGTTTGTCGTGGAATGCCTCTGAATCAATGCGTTTATTGATTCGATTTGCGTCCGCTAAACTTGTAGATGGACATGTACCCACTTCGTGCACGATAGGTTGCTTCACGTAGTGATTTCTTGAATTTACCACTTCAACAAATAACCCGGCAACACAGCTTGCTTCTCGGTTCACCGGCTAACACGTG
>NW_008770747.1:0-385 GCF_000715545.1 Opisthorchis viverrini
TTTTTATCCTTTGGAAGCACGGAACTAATCTTCTCCCAGCACTCTAAGTGGTAATGACCCACAAGGCTCTTGTCAATTATCTCATTTTCACGATATTCTAGAATGCAAACAAATGGTTTAAGTTGGTGTTACTTGATCACTTTGAAGATGACTTGAATGAAAAGCAAGTCGTATCCTCTCCTCTGACCATGGTTTAATGATGGGTATAATGCAAGAACTTGATGGAGCTCACTGGTTAAGGTGTGCACTTGCTGACAGAAATACCCGTGGCTTGGGCCAAGCCGCGGTAAGTCGACCGCCTTTATCTAGGCTTGGACAACCCGACAATTTCTCAAACCTCATACTTTCTTCGGGTAGCGTGGCAGCTAGGCACTGAAAGGGTGTT
>NW_008770748.1:0-385 GCF_000715545.1 Opisthorchis viverrini
TGTGATTAAAATCTGAAATTTGCCTCACTTTGTTCCTTATAATACGAAGTCAGTAAGATTGCAAACTTAAAACATATATCTTTCTACTGAACTTGATTTCTATTAAGTCTTTAGTTTGTTGACTTTTTTGCCGGTCCGTGGTTCAACTAATGTGCATCTAAGCCCAACTCATAGTGTAAACTACACAACCCAGGCATGCCTACTGGAGCACATTATAGATTCAAATGGAAGCTGCAATTAGAATAGCCCAAATACCACCAACTTCTATCATTCGCCTGGTACTGCATCACCGATTTAGTTGAATTTCTCGTGTGCACAAACCGCATATATTTTACGTGAATTATTGCTACCACTTCGATTACTCGAACATTCATGCCCATAGCTT
>NW_008770749.1:0-385 GCF_000715545.1 Opisthorchis viverrini
CCGCAGCGAAGTCCTTCTTCCTCTCACTGTTATGTGGAATAATAACTAAAACCTTAAGCGACGATAACTTGTCAGGGGTTAGTAGGTGCTTATGAACCAAATGGCCTTGAATTATCTCCCGGATTTCTCCCAAAGTCCCTCTCTCAAAATAGCAAGGATTCCTTCCACATGCTCATGATAAAGTTAAAATAAATTTTATGGACGGGTTTATCGGGCTGTAACTAAATATCTATTAGCAAACTTGAGAAGACGTTCAAGCTTATGTCTGAGTGATTATGGTATCTTTCGTGGGATAGACAACGTCTTGGAAAGAGTATTATACTCAGTTACTAATGGTCAGGTGATTGTCTAAACTGCCTAAACGGGAATACTTATCTCTCACTAG
>NW_008770750.1:0-385 GCF_000715545.1 Opisthorchis viverrini
TGATTCTATCAAGAGTGTGTGTAGAGGGTCTGCTTTTGGTGACCGTTGCACTGGTCGATAGCTTTCTATGGAAGTCCGTGTTCCCCACCAAGTCTGTTATGTTTCAGATGCTTGAGACTTTCAAAGGTTGTTATGACAACTTTGTTTCGTGCTCGTCACGTTGCTACCACCGTGTGTGGAATGAATCGAATGGTGAGAAATGAAATAGGGACTCTGCTGGCTAATGAGACAAGTATAGTTCTTAAAATGGCAACCTGACTTTTGCCTATCACTAGGTAGGAGACTGAACCACCTCATAGCACATAAATACGCACATTTTTCACCAGAACCCCACTCAAAAAGGACGGAATAAAGCTTTGCTGATAAGTTGACTGAAGGTTTAGCA
>NW_008770751.1:0-385 GCF_000715545.1 Opisthorchis viverrini
CTGTTCGTCCTTCCGTACTTCACCTAACGTTTGTTGATGCTCTTTCTGGTTGCATTTTGTTTCATTTCATTGCATTGCATTTGAAGTACTGACTGTTCTAGTAAGTAATGTAGAGTTTAAAACTGGGCAGAAAGACATGTCCCAAAATCAACATATTAGTCTGATACAGCCGGTCTAGAGCGAAACAGCACTTGATTACAACGCGTTATTCTATCATAATTGGCAACTTCTTTAGGAATAACCCAACCGCCCATACCTACGTTGCATTAAGAATGCGTTATTTGTTGTAGAATTTTATAAGCTGCAAATTTCTACGCAACGTTCAAATGCCGCAACATACATCGCGCGATAAAGCCTTCTTAATTACGCTTTGATGGGAAACAGA
>NW_008770752.1:0-384 GCF_000715545.1 Opisthorchis viverrini
GATGCATCAATTCGCGAATCGGGGCTATCGAAGTAATTTCTGTTTTATCGAACGTCGTATCTAAATTGTGGATCCATCAACGTGACTAGTTGCTAGCGATCACAGGTATGTCCATGTGACCCGGGAATAAACACCGAATCAGTTTTCCGTTCCTGCACTGGAAAGTTTCAGACATGACATACAACTTAAGGTTTGCTCGCTAATTACCACATGGAACAAAACGTAACTGCTAAGTAGCCAGAATCGTCATGTTGACCATTTATGTGAAATGTTACACTGCTTGTTTTCTGTCTGGTATGTGGAAAATCCATATGTTATGGTCCGTACAACAAATTAGCAAAGTATGCCTAGCCATTAATCAACATGCATGATATCGTTCCTTGC
>NW_008770753.1:0-384 GCF_000715545.1 Opisthorchis viverrini
ATGGTGAGAACGGACCAGAAGACATCACAATAATGGATGTCAGAAGGTTCTGGGTATCTGGCTCTCTTTGAAGATATTTTCACTGCACCATGAGGAAGCAGCTCAAAACGCAGTCGCCGTTTTGCGGGTTATTCGCCGCACCTTCTGCGTTACTCCCATGGACTCCAAATACTCTGTGGGCTTACGTCAGACTGCCTATCGAATTCGTCAACCAATCAATCTACTAAGGACGCGAAAAGGGCGTAACCCTAGCTATCATATCCAAAGAGCTGCCACGAAAATAGTCGCCAGCCTTAAACCAGTGGACTATGAAACGCGTTTCTCGGTGCTTGACTTCTTTCTCCAGGAGTATCGTCGTCTCAGAGGAGACCTAATTCTTACTTA
>NW_008770754.1:0-384 GCF_000715545.1 Opisthorchis viverrini
GATCTCTCACGATACGTTGGCCCACGTAAAAATGGCATGGGATCGAAACCTCTCCTCACACGCCTATTATCGGTGCCTCACTACAATAGGCTACAGTTAGGCCACCTGACATATTGGTCGATCTATACCCTCAATTCTGCGGAACGTGGGCTGGGCTATGGAGAAACCGACCCTTAAGGTTCAGGCTTTGGCAAATCAACCAGTCGCCGCCCAAACCCGAACGCGTTTGCCAGGTCGGATGTGATGATACACTTTGTCCAGCGTGCGCTGTTGGTGTGGTGATAACACTCTCGCCTCACATTTAATTTATCCGGATTTCAAGCCCCGGAACGGCCAAGGGCATGCATTGCTGATAAGCTCTAATAATAGCGAAAATCGAGTCCA
>NW_008770755.1:0-384 GCF_000715545.1 Opisthorchis viverrini
AGGGTTAAAATTAGTGTATTTTGCTGTTTCCGTTTCAGTAGATGAACAGTTTTTGGTCGCACCCTACTGTGAACTTAGTCGGAGATAACCAGTATTGAGTGATCCGGAGCTATTCCACCAGATCATACTACTAACTACTGTAAAATATTTGTCGTGAACTTAGCTGCTGAGTATGAAGATTCTCATCATGTTAGTTGTAAAGTCACATTAGACCGACACAGCCGTCGAATTGTCGGTTGAGCTTTGTCATATGTGTTGGAAACATTTTGACAGCATATTATACATCCTTTTAAAATTGATCCTGTCTCATCTTGAGGAAAATGTAAATCTAACTGAATAACTTTGAATATACAAGTTTTACTGCTTGGGTTTCCAGGTTACTTT
>NW_008770756.1:0-384 GCF_000715545.1 Opisthorchis viverrini
AAGTGGAAACGAATTGGAGGCCAACTAAGTGGGTTGATTCACTCGCTGTGGGCTGGTCTTCACAATCTACCTCGTAGGAATCAACCTGGTTCCATCCACCGGTAGCTGAACATGGTGGGACAATAACATCAAATGTTGTTCTAAATGTGCTGATAAAACCGATTCCGAGTGGCTCGGTCTGAGTAATCACTGCAAACTGCGGTCTCATCGGGCTTTTGGACAAACAGTTTGAAGTCAACCATATTACCGCCAGACGTGTTCAACTGATAGTGACTCCTGTTTGACACATGGAAATTATCAAGGAATCAGACGGTTTCGCAGATAAGGCAAACATGAAGAGGGACGTGACCCTTAAATCTAGGTGTTGGTCCTTGGGGAGGAGAC
>NW_008770757.1:0-384 GCF_000715545.1 Opisthorchis viverrini
ATGTCAAGTCCATTTAGAAAAACAAACCGGTGGACAGGTTGTGTACATCATGACATCTTAAAAGCCGAGAGATTTACTTGACATTCACGTACCTTAAAAGTTTATTTCATCTGCACTAATGCAGCCGGGTCAAATGGATATACATTGATGCGAATCTGCAACTATTGTGATGCAACATTTTGCATGGCTACTATGTCTAATACAACCGCAAATTTCAATGTAGTATTTAAAGTACCCTCTCGTTTAAATAGATAAGCTTTAGAGAAACGAACTTGAATAACAGAGTTCATTGAAATTAGTCTGCTTGAATATGAAAAACCGGATGTCTAATGATAGTAATGCAATAAATGAGACCGTTGAATGCAATGTGTGCGTCAATCTCGA
>NW_008770758.1:0-384 GCF_000715545.1 Opisthorchis viverrini
CACGCGTGACCCAAACTCAGAAAGCAGATTGCCGTAACAGGCCCTTCTCCAAAAGGAAAGCCTTATCCCATACCAACCCTGACACTCGACCTTCTGCCACGGGTTTAAACTCACTTTACTCACCATTCGCCATTTTATCACTGGTGCGGAATACACCTGAATCCATTTCGAATGCTTAACCTCACCTCATTTATTCTCACACCCTTCTCGATTCTCCCTAGAAATAAACTCCAACGACAGCGCCGTTAGCGGCTTTCCCATTAGTACGTTTCTCTTGGCAATTGGACAGTCAGTAACGCTGTTCAATGCCCGCTCGTTACCGCCAAAATTCTATAATCCAAAACCATTGGAGCCATTGCATGACCGAGTCTGGTTTGTGTGACT
>NW_008770759.1:0-384 GCF_000715545.1 Opisthorchis viverrini
GAGTTTTATTTTGGATCAACTGTAATCTACTGATCGTTAGAATCTGACGGAATATAATACAGCCACACCACTTAATAATCAGAGGAGTTTACTTCATATGACGTCGGTAGCGCAAAACAATTGTGTGTATAGGCCCGTATTGTACAAATTACGTTGCTTTCCTTCCTGGGACACCTAGTATACTCACGTTGATTCAGACGAGTGTCTTCTGTACGTCAGTGCGGTGGCTCCGCTTGTGACGTGCGTATGCTTTCTGAAAATCTGTGGCCTAACCCAGGTTGATTTATTTTATTTTCACATGTATTCTGACTGGCTTTGTCCGCTTTCATATAAGTCAAACTTTAGAGATTTGACCCAGGTCACAAATCATCATGTTCACATAAA
>NW_008770760.1:0-384 GCF_000715545.1 Opisthorchis viverrini
ACCGTTCTGACGTCATCGAATGCCTCTCGTATCATTAAAGCAGGTAACTTTATTCTGCCAACGATGACAAAGTTTAACAAAGGTGTCACACTGTTCATTATGGTGATGGATTTGGAGCTCTCGTCGAACCACCTTCGTTGATAGCGAACTGGGTAGGTTATGGTGGATGATACATTTCCTCGTGGTGCGGTTGGTTAAGACCGAGATTTAGGGTTGTAAGAACTCTGATATTGATCTGAAAGACAGCGAATCATAAACCTAACGGTGAGCGGGAAATAGCGAAATTTTCACGGCTTTGCTTGTCAGCTGCTTCGCGTGAATCATTGTCGAACTTTCTAGTAGGGCTCGTGCGAATGACAATAAGTCCTCATCTATTCAGTGACG
>NW_008770761.1:0-384 GCF_000715545.1 Opisthorchis viverrini
AATGTGTTGGCACTTTCGCGATTTGATTGGCCCACCCAATGCCTACAACACTCAGATTGTAAAGCCACCTATGTGCATGGTTCTCAGACTATAAATGTCCAGGTGCCTAAGCATGTGCACCACACCTTGGTCAGAGTTCGTGCTTTGGAATCTTTGTGTGTGATAGATCCTTCAGAGAAAGAATCATGCGGTATTTGCTTCGAACTTGAACAAAACAACGTATGTAGAGTGTTATCGTTTGAAGTCGTCAAGGGGACAACGTTGCTCAGGGATTACGGGGGTGGCTTCTGATCAGAAAATTGCCTAAGACAGTCGTTGAGTTGTCAGTGTACAAGAAAATGGATTCATTGGCAAAATACACTCGTTTGCATATCAATTTGGCTT
>NW_008770762.1:0-384 GCF_000715545.1 Opisthorchis viverrini
AGTAGAACTGCCTTGTTAGCTCAGCATGCAGTGCATCGGTTCTATATGCGTAACGTCGCTGGCTTTTCACCCATGATGTTCCTTTGAATTATCTGTGCTAAAGCCTTTCTTTGTGAAACATCCTTCCCATCTAATGAGGACAGTACGGTTCAGGCTATCACTTAGCCCACTGTTCAACTAACCCGATTACTTAGCTTAGTCGACTGGGTGTTCACGGTCAACAGTATGAATAAGCCTGACTTAGGAGCAGTTGTGATCTCACTAGACAAACACACATTTTATCTAATCCGGATGGGCCTTGAAATGCGGTCACTGTGGTCTCTTCTGGATGGATGGTCCTCAATGGCTGCTCGCCTGTCCATCACAACGGAAATCCCTGGTATC
>NW_008770763.1:0-384 GCF_000715545.1 Opisthorchis viverrini
AAATGGTAAGCACCGGGTACACTGGTCAGATAGGTTTATTCGCCACAATGTGTATGTAGAACTTGCCGAATTTACTGTCGGCTGGGGAAAAACAGTGATTTCGGTAATTCAGCATTAGCTTTGGGAAAATGTGTGAAGCCTTCCTCTTGATAAAACTGCCCTGCTATATAGCACGGATGTTCCACAGAAATGCATTCATGGGAGCAAATCTCCATAAAAATTGCACAACGGTAACGATGCGCGTGAAGATATCCATTGTAATAAGGAAAGTTCATTGTCCGAGCGATCTCGGCCGACAAAGTTGTTTAACGTTGAAATAGAGCAACACCAGCGGACGTGAACTGGTAGATTTTACAAAACGATTACAACATTTAAAGTGCTAGA
>NW_008770764.1:0-384 GCF_000715545.1 Opisthorchis viverrini
TGCTCATAGTGAATGCGACTGGACAGCAAAACTAGCCAATCTTAAGCCGTCAGGCATCTGACCTAACGAGTTTCGGGTGCGCGTAGTAAGCATGCGATGGCTATTCGCGCATGACCGATGTGCCAAAGTTAACGAACCACTGCACGCTGACCGATCTATGGACAGAGCATTTTGAGGACATACCAAATCGGCCTTCTCTAAGTGGCCATAGTAGGCCAAAATTACTTACATGTAATGTATTATGGAAGGGAACGTTCCTTGTTCAGTCCAGGAGTGCTAGTTAGTGAGCAATCGATAGTACAACTCAGAACACTCATTTCGCTGAAATAAAATACAATTCGGCGATTGTCTGATTGAAATCTGAGCTAAGCAAGAGCTATTTTT
>NW_008770765.1:0-384 GCF_000715545.1 Opisthorchis viverrini
CCATTGAGGTTAAGTACTTGATGATTTTGACGCAACAAGTTATTGGTCTAACTAACCAAGTGCTTACATTCACTTACTCTTATCGACTAACAAAAGATGAGTTATGTGCTCCACTTCTATAGACAGCTGGTGTGGGGACGATGATGATGAAAACGATGACGTTGATAATGTTGATGAGACTACAAGATATTCTCAGCGTGTTCCTAAAATAACGCACGGTGGAAAAACACTCGGACAAAAGTTTTGGTTCTAAATTGACAGTGCAAATTGTGTTCACAAACAGCTTGTTTTCAAGAACCAACAGTCTTTATCTGAGTTTCAGCGCACAAAACGGTACAACACTGTGGAGATTGGTAATCTATTCAGTTCTGATACTGGTAAGAG
>NW_008770766.1:0-384 GCF_000715545.1 Opisthorchis viverrini
GACACTGTCTATCGTGAGAAACTTTGACGGGGTATGGCGACCAAAGGTGATTCTTCCAAATTTATGCTTTCTAAAAGCGCACTGTATGCGAACTCTTGTGGGAGCACTTGAGTATACGGCAAACTTTTGCCACGTCCATTGGTGTAAGACAAGGCTGTTCTGTCTCACCTTTCTTCCTCAACTTTGTTACTAAAGTGCTGCTTGAAATTTCTCTGCCTGCCTTCGGAATATCGGGAGTCGAAGTGCTTCCGGAACATTCCCTCACAGACATTGAGCATACAGACGATATTGCTCCCCTTGATTCAGATTCTTAAAAAATGCCAACTATTTTAAATGACCTAAACAACTCTTCCGAACGGTTTGGCATGCGCTTCAAACCTGCAA
>NW_008770767.1:0-384 GCF_000715545.1 Opisthorchis viverrini
TTTGGTCAGTTTATCCAAAAACACCTGAGCCTTCCCCCTTAGAAGACGAGAACGATGCCTTTATATTCCGGATCAACAAGGTTTATCTCAGCAGCTCTTTGAAAGCCCTGGTTTTGGAGACTTTTCTCGGTTCCTCTCACTTTCTCGTTCATCATAAGATGGTGTGAATGAAGAAAATGAACACCCCTGACACAAGCTCTTTGAGGGCTCCCCATATACTTTCACACCCGTAAGTCTCAGACTGCGAATAATTTATTACGTTCACAAACTTCCTAAGCATTCTTCACCAGGCAAGTGCCAAGTAGAATATATCGGCCAACCGAACCAAATGCGACTTGTAAATACAGGGATACTAAAACTGTGGGTCGTTTATAGGTATGGCGC
>NW_008770768.1:0-384 GCF_000715545.1 Opisthorchis viverrini
TCTCGACTGCTCCTGTCCAGGCTTTGGCAACCTGACAGCCCTCGTGCTACCTTTGGGTGACATGGGAGCTAGGCACCAGGATGGGGTTCAGCTGAACAATTATTACATTATTAGCTTTATTTAACACTATGTCCTCACCGGAACACTCATTCATCTCCAAATAATGCCACTACTTTCAAAAAATATGCTACCGCAGAAGAGATCCTTCACCATGTGTCACAGCAAAAGATAAATCCGTTCCCACACCACCCGGTCAGCGCCTCTCGTGCTGACACATCCTAAACTTCAGGGAACAGAAAGCAGAACTCAAACGCACTAGTCACCCTATACTAGAAACATGGCGCAACTAGTAACACTAATAAGCCCAAATATACCCAGAGAAGG
>NW_008770769.1:0-384 GCF_000715545.1 Opisthorchis viverrini
TACCATTCGCTGTGTCGTGAAACAGACAGTGATGTTGCTGGCTGCAATTTGAGGCGTCGCACAGTGTATGGTGAGATCCAAACGTTCTATCTTTACTTCCTATAACGTGAGGCCTTCAAGCCTAAGAAGCTGAGGTACGGTCACGAACGACTCAGGGTCTGCTCAGAGTTCGAGCAATCAGTGCTAGCTTCCATAGGAATGAAGCTGATGATGGATGGGTGCTGCAAGCCTACTTTGTACAACTGGTCAGCATATCTTCTAGGCTTGACAAAAGTTCCTATAACAATTCAAGGCAACGGAGATGCACTCGCCAAGGAAATATTTGAGTTTCACATATGTAGGCCCTGTAGCCAAGCGCATTACGTCGACGCCGCTTCGGCCCAT
>NW_008770770.1:0-384 GCF_000715545.1 Opisthorchis viverrini
GTGTGTGTGCGCGCGTGTGTGTGGAGCTGTCAACGCCACATTAGGTTAGTCTTCATGGATTGCGTGCACACATCACAGTGTTGCCGGAACTGTTGAAAACGGTTGTTACCTGTGCAATTGCAACCCTGCAAATACTACCTGACCAAGACTGAATATACAGAAGTTGCCAAAAGAATTTCTACACACTGAGTAACTCCGTAAACGCCACAAACCATAATCCGCACTTTCAAAGCAGCTTCTGTGGCAATATGTGGAGTTTGAATAACATGTTTGGTCTGTATTTGCATTCGTAACTTCCTTGGTAGAATCAACACTGAGTGAAGCAGAACCAATCACTTTAGCTTGCAGCCAAACGGCATTTTTGCGATCAATCAGGCTGCGATG
>NW_008770771.1:0-384 GCF_000715545.1 Opisthorchis viverrini
TGATAAGTCTAAAATGTATGCATGGCATGAAACTCATGTTTTCAATGTGACCTTATAAAAGGTTCCAAAAACAGCTAATGAAATTTTCATGCCCATTTGATACGAATGGATTCTCCGTCAAAAGTTGATCGATTCACGAGTAACCTGATCACAACTCCATGTTCAAGACCACTGGGGAATCGATTGTGGCTGCTGGACCCACTGTTCAACCTGCTCAAACAACTTTACCCGCTTCATTGTTGTGTTCCTCCTCACATTGCTATTGACAGTGTAGATACTGCTTCATACAAACTGCTTGTTCGAGACATAGCTGTTCATCAGATGTCGGCTGTTAGATCCTCCTTATAACTGCAAAACTGGTAGCTTTCCAAATGGCAAGTCCCA
>NW_008770772.1:0-384 GCF_000715545.1 Opisthorchis viverrini
CCACACAATCATTGATTTATTTATTTGTTTTTTCTCAGAATATGCTGCGCCTTACGCTGAGATGGTATGAAACTTTATGAAGGTGAAAAAAATTAAGGTTAGGCCAGACCTTATATGGTTTATGAGAGGAAGTTGTTCTTCTCGCAGCTAGACGTGTTCTTTCAAGCCCAACAGTAGATTGTTAGATTCACATCTGATTTCTTTCGGAATTGTGAAACCTTATTTAAGCATTCAATTTGGGGTTCTTTGTTCATGACAGTTCGACAAGAATGGGTGGATGAGAAACAGGCAGTGATTATAGATGGTATATGGCAGTCTGTTGGATTACCTCGAGCTATGCACAAAACCTCGGAGTCCAAATTGTTCAAATGGAGGTTTATCTAC
>NW_008770773.1:0-384 GCF_000715545.1 Opisthorchis viverrini
GCAGCTAGGCACCGAAAGGGCGCTGAACGGTTCTGGAACCGTGACCAGTATCAGCCTATGCATATGTTGAATTGGACCATAGTTCGGCGTAGAACGTGGGACGTACAGTTTTCGACAGCTGTTGGGTCCCACCGCTCATGAAAAATTACCATGTCTGTCTTTTCTGGTCGGAAAAAAACACCCTCCTGTGCATGAATGCGTGCACACAACAAGTCTGACCGTGGCTGAGTATAATCGACCGGGCATGTCGGGGTTTGCCACTAGTGCACGTGACCTCCTGCCGACAGACAGACTAGTCCAAACTGCGCTTTCAGAAGCATCACGTGCTTTTCCACGCGATTCGCGAGGATTTTCCACGTGCCTAGCTCCAACCACGTGACTTGA
>NW_008770774.1:0-384 GCF_000715545.1 Opisthorchis viverrini
CAGCCATCTGATCAACAACCAGTAAATTCACTCGAGCTACCAATAGCTGCGAATATTCGGATACACAACACGTTTGACGAGTATTTTATGAGTTGAGCAACCTACATCCATATTTCGGCGAGCAGCAGAGATCTTTTGGGTGACCGGACATGAAGCCTGTAATGTGTCGACCGAGCACGAGTTTCAGGTGTCACATACGCAATCATTTGCGTTCCCGTTTTATTTAGTGTATCCGATATCCGTGGGCACCTTAAGTGACTACGTTGATCTCACAGGCTTGCAGAGCCTGACAATGCAGCTAATAAAAGGCGTGCACAAACAGTGCATAGATTTGAGTCAAGTGAACAACATAACAGTGTACGACAACAATCAGAGTTCTAGTTG
>NW_008770775.1:0-384 GCF_000715545.1 Opisthorchis viverrini
ATACATTTTCAAACATCACAAAACAAGTGGAAGTCTGTTTGTCAACAAGCATCTGAGGCACTTTGAACAGCCCGAAGGCGACATGCTAGCATTCCTAACAGAAATACGTGAAAAGCCTGATACGACCTTGATGCATCAGCCACATCTAACCAAAGTTGAGTGGATACGCCCGTACACTTCTCAACTTTGTAGGAATTAAACCTGCGGAACGGACATGCTGAAAAACATCAGCAGCACTCCTGTGATACTAAATAACCTTCAGGAAGACGCTCTAAGTGGGAATACAACAGGATCTAATGTAGTAAAACTTTGATACTTACGTGCAAACTGAAAAGATCGCTTTTGGCCCAAATATAGTCATACGAAAAGAATGTTTTAATGTGT
>NW_008770776.1:0-384 GCF_000715545.1 Opisthorchis viverrini
CTGACAACCCATTTCAAGGCGCATGCTTTACACAGTTATTGGCCATGATTCGGAAGTGGCGGTTACAAAGAATTGTGAAGCACTCCCTAATGGTTTCAAAGTTTTATAACACTATAAACAAGATGGTGTGCTCAGACCTGGTCCCCGCACAACCTGGACGAAGTGGACCCCACTTATGTGGTTGGAAACTTGCCGTTCATATTTTCACGAGTGTGCAGCGCATCGCTTACGAAGAATAATTTCAACTCTTTGAGCTGTTTCCGTTCATTAGGACAGAGGGGTGACGTTCAGAGAATTTTGAACTCTAACAAAAAGGTTAGTGGACATCCGTACAGTCAGCGGGTTCCTTATTTGGACTGAGATTTTTATCGGGGGTCATTCGCT
>NW_008770777.1:0-384 GCF_000715545.1 Opisthorchis viverrini
TATTGATGGGGTGTTGCACCTTAGATGGCGAGAAAATGTACTTCCATAAGTGGGTGAAACACTGATGGTGACATTTTCGTCTTGCTAAAATATTCGCCTTTTGAAATATTACTTACTTCGCCCGGACACTGTGATTGTGTATCGATAAACTGCTTAAAAATCCACTGGAAACTGTGGTTGCTTTAAATCTTTCAACGAATGACTTTTCAACCTTTTTCAGTTCCGAGAGTGAATTACCGAGCTTTCGGTCTTGAATTCTTCTGAATACAGTGATGACGAAAGTGCACTTATGTGATACGTACTACTTTGGCTGACAGTCAGAAGCCCCCGTGCAGGATGCATGCAGATGGAAGCTTCTACGGATTTAAGTGGTTTCAGCAAACA
>NW_008770778.1:0-384 GCF_000715545.1 Opisthorchis viverrini
CACTGAACCCGTCGGCTTATGTTTGTAGTTCATCAGTCTAACATCCTCTGGTTTGGTTAGCTGCAACATTTTAGGCCATTAGTTCACCAGCTCAAATCAGCTTAAATATGATCAACAAACTCGGTTGAGGTGACCTTGATAGAAGTCATAAATTAAGTGACCTGCTCTTGGCACAGTTGGTTGAAAATTGACGTGTCACGTGTATTGTTCGAAAGCAACCTTTGTATGAGATTGCCATGGTAGAATAAAAGTACGTTGGTATTATTGATGATCCGATTTTAATTGCATTATGGGTCGTAATTCTTTGCTATTGTCTGGCTGGTTGAGATCCAATCAGAACCCGTAACCCAAAAATCCACCAAGATCCTTCTTCTCGGAGGGGGG
>NW_008770779.1:0-384 GCF_000715545.1 Opisthorchis viverrini
GTGAGTGCACACCAAAGAGGGAAAGCACTGGACTCAAGTTTCGTCCTTTTTGGAGCTCATCAGCAGTGCGTATCATTTGCCATGCTGAGGTTCGAACTCCGTACATCTGACATACGACGCGTGCGTGTCATACTTACTCCTTCAGCGCACACTGGACCAATCCGAATCATTAGGTCTGAACAGGAGAAAGAGTGAAAGAAATCGAAGTAATTGGGTTGCTCCACTCAGTAACTGTCCTGGTTTTGTGGGTCCATTCAGCCGCTTGTCATGGCTGCCCAGTCAGGTAGCAAGACGAACACCAAGAACCTTCTAGACAATTCTAGGGTGATTGTAGGTGTTTGCGGGATTTGCATAAGATCGTGAGTCTTCAACTGCCGACACGCA
>NW_008770780.1:0-384 GCF_000715545.1 Opisthorchis viverrini
AGCTCCTCCACACTCAACTGGCCAGTTGATCGTGCCAAATGCGACTGTGCACCAAGCGCGGGCTGCACACGTTCAACGAACTGATCCGACAGCAACTGGTGTCGTGACACTCCGTCCAGCGTGGGCAAGGCGCGATCCAACAACTGCCGCAGGCTGGCAAAGAACACGGTCGGGTCAGATTTGGGTGCCATCCTGACCGTCTTGAACCGCTTCATAGCCCCCTGGCGGTCGGCCGGCGTGTCGAACTCTCCTGCAAAGACTTCCATCGCGGCGGCCCAGTCCATCTTCCGAGGGCCTCTTCTGGCCGCCTCCAGGGCCGCCTTCGCCCGGCCCTTGCGAAGGGTCTTCAGTGCTGCACTTACCCCGGTCGGTCTCCAGCCCGGC
>NW_008770781.1:0-384 GCF_000715545.1 Opisthorchis viverrini
TTTAATTTCTTGCACACGTGAGTCTCGGTGATCCTACGGGGCTGCGAGAACGGAGGAAACAACTGATATATTCAACATTGTCCACTGTAGTTGCAAGGTGCTACTGGATAGTCACAATATATGGGAGCTGTCTCCTGCTGCACAACACCCATACCCGCATGATTGCCGCTGCCGGCTGAAACCCCAGTAGGTCAATCCAGGGCTTACTCCATTAGTAAAACAACGAAGAGGAAACCCACAGTTCACAGTTGAGACTGAGGGAAAAATTAAACGAGAAAATGACTAGGCCTATGAAAAAAGAAATTCGGTATGGGGTGTAGCACAAGTGAAGAGCTATCTCCATGAGAGTCGTCAATGGTCCGTCTGCGACTACTACTTTGGGCA
>NW_008770782.1:0-384 GCF_000715545.1 Opisthorchis viverrini
CAAACCACCGCCGACAGCTTTCGTTGGCCTTCGCAAACAGCGGAGTGACTAGGTATGATGGACTCCTTGCTGCGTGCTACTCATGTGCGTCAGCCAGGGTCGTTCACCTGACCGTTATGATCGATGTAGGTTCCATGTGAATATGCGGTGAACATCATGGTCTTTCTGGTAAATTCTCAATTTATAACGGAATACTCTGCGGTTTAACAGCAAACCTGAAGGACTTTTTTAGCAACGATGAACGTGGACTATGCAATTTTGACCGGTTACAGCAATCACTGAGCATAAATTGTTTAAAGAATGACACCTTCGCATACTTTGCATCCACGAGGTCCATGTAGATAGTAGAATGTTCAGGGAATTTGTGGGAATTAAGTTTCGTAC
>NW_008770783.1:0-384 GCF_000715545.1 Opisthorchis viverrini
AATAGGATCGATAAGCCAGCAGTTCCTTAACATCTTAAAGTCGTCCGCCAAAACCTCACGTTTCAGGGGACAAAAATTGTCAACAGCTCACCGTGAGGTACATCAACGCCTCATCACTCTGCTGATACTGGAGAAGTGCTGCCTGAGGGGACCGTGTTCCTGGTGCATAATTTTGTGAACCGCTTCATAATTTGAAAGTCCGTGAGAAAGGAGCGCCGTTCTGCAAAACGAGACACCCTGGCTGTCCAGATGGTATACTTGCCCATTCAACTTTATTTAAGATTTGTTAGCTCGAAATAGTGCCCACTATTCCTTATTCGAGAGACTTCATTGATCGTCCGAACCACTCTTTTGCCTACAAATAAAAGACCATTTCATTTCTCA
>NW_008770784.1:0-384 GCF_000715545.1 Opisthorchis viverrini
GAACCTCTTGAAGAACCACGAAAGATCTGGCGTGGCTGCAGTTGCTGGCACGGGTTCATACGTAGCGTATTCGGGTGCGTCACTGGTGATGCCTACACGTGTAAGAACATTTCGTATACTGAACTCGTTGTTCTTGTGGAACATGCCACATGTACCAAGACAGAGCAGGTCGAGGATATAAAATTACCGGGCTGACCCGAAATCAGTTTTACTATTTTCAGTGGTTAATCTGACTTGGTTTTTCAAATCGCGGAGAAACGCCGACGTCGGTAATTTATCCCATTCTGGGTGATGTAATAACAAGGCCATCCCCGTATTCATCGACACGGTCATTATATTTGAAGCATCCATGCTGATCCCACACTTCGACTTCCAACGAAAAAA
>NW_008770785.1:0-384 GCF_000715545.1 Opisthorchis viverrini
ACCGTTAACCACTACAATCACATCGTCTAACTATTTTGTTTATCCTTTGCTCTTAGTGATTGAGCAATGAAATCAGGTTCAATATGTTTGATCATAGCACCTGCTGTGAAGTGACATGCTTCGAAAACTCCACGTTCTTTCCTTGCTCTTGCATGTTCACTAAAACCTGTAGACTGTCACAAAAGAAAAGACGGTGGGGTTATGGAAGATTCAAGAATACTCAGTTCAAACGGACAACTGAATTCAGTTAAAGAAGACACACTACCAACAAATCAAAGGACAGAAGCAACCGGTGGACGCAAGGGCACCAGCTGTTGCAATGAGGATAATAGGACGGGGTAAAAACCGGCTGGCCCGAGAAGATCAGACCATAGCGCAATGCAA
>NW_008770786.1:0-384 GCF_000715545.1 Opisthorchis viverrini
ACTCCCTCCTTTAGAGAACATCTTATAGGCGCTGTCATCAGTCAATGTTGCAGACAAGTCACGTCTTGTCTCGTGGACGCACGTCATGGGATGTGGAACAAAAAAGCACAAACAAGGCAGTGGATGCGGATGCACTATTAAGATTGGGCAATCACTACATAGTGCATTTCATAATTCGAAGTCTTCTTTTAGGGCCCGTAAGCCTATCTACTTAACCATATTATATACTCGCACACTGAAGCAAGCGACGCAACATGTGGCTCTTTTCCGTATACTGTATTCCATCTGTAATGATTTACGTATCCAGGTACAATACGCAGGCGCGAGTATTGTGATTTAACTAACTTCCGCCTCACTCCCTTCCAGGTTCGGGCTGCGGACCCG
>NW_008770787.1:0-384 GCF_000715545.1 Opisthorchis viverrini
AAAGTTGGTAATTTTGAACCAAAGAACCAACTGGATACGAAAGAGAGACGAGAACGCCAAACGATCCCATTCGAGATGTGCACTGGTCAAAACCCCAAACGACCAATCGCGTCACAGACACCAAATGTCCATCGGAAACTATATAAAAGCACGAAAAATTAGAGGAAACACCCACCCACAAGATGTTTGCAAGTCAATGGTCGATAACAGTGAACCAACAACCATTAACCCAAGGGGGCAAACTTTATTTATATGATTCTGTCTAATGAGTAGTACCTTGGAAACCAACCAGATATTTTGCATTCACTTCTTGTTTACAGTCCTATATGAATTGTTGTTGCACATATCATCCAATCGGCTTCCTTAGACAGTACAGTGAGACTC
>NW_008770788.1:0-384 GCF_000715545.1 Opisthorchis viverrini
TTTTGCACGGAGTGCCGAGAACAGGTAGGTGTGAAATTGCTGCAGTTCCTCAGAAACACACCCACTGTCGACGAACAAAAGATACTAACAGCTAGCATCAAAATACCGTTGTATCGACTGCTTGACCAGTGAAGACATCCGCAAAGAATCTGTTGTAGACAGCGAACGAAACTACTTTAGGTAATCTTTTTTACTAGATCCCGTAGAAAGTGTAGATGATTTCTTGACCTCAGTGGGACATCGACTAACATGAGAGAATTAGCCAAGATCAATCGGAGTTAATTCACTCAACTGATTCCTGTAGGCTTTGGAAGAAACGTCAAACCACACTCGTTGAACTTCTAGCTGCATTGTATGTTGGAAAGATGGGGTCACCGGATGCCA
>NW_008770789.1:0-384 GCF_000715545.1 Opisthorchis viverrini
GGATAGTTAAACCGGATGTGAATCCGCGTTAGACATAGTTTCGTGCACCACACTACTGTTCTGTAAGCCCAGACAGATGGCAGCATTTTTTCTTTGACTAGAAGCTCAAGAAATCATGAAGTGCTTTTATGTGTGAAGTTGAGGCACAAGTATACAGGCTCACCTAATTTGGCTACTGCAGGTCGTCAGATGAAGAAAAACATATCATAGGAAATGTTAATCAATCCGTACAGTACACAATACAATGAGAATGTTTTCTCCAAACTCGCATAAATGCAGCTCTACTGTACTAGGTGGATGATGCAGTTTCTGTATGCAGGTAAAAAAGTAAAACAACGTAGATTGATTCGTACTGCAGCCGCATATTGTAGCCGCCAAACCTGA
>NW_008770790.1:0-384 GCF_000715545.1 Opisthorchis viverrini
CCCCGAACTCCAAGACCAAACAAGAGGTGGGTCAGAACAGCAGCAGTAATCGCACAAAGACGTCTGAGATCATCATAAGGGCAATAAATACGGTTAGCAGTAGTGTGGCATTCCAGAAGGGGAAAACTTCGTTTAGTATCTCAGGGACCGTCTCCTTGTCGATTGGACGAAGAACTGCAAGAAGCTTCATAGAAGTCAAATGGTTACGGAGTTGCACACCACAACCGGTGGCCTTAAGTGGTGCATAAGCGGGCCACAAAGTAGCACTGTTGGATATCGGGCAATAGGTAAAGATTCGACAATGGCAGGGCATGCACTGGACACAGAACATATTTTGGATGAGGACTAAGACTACCGCCGGCACGAGGGATGAACGGGGAGGAG
>NW_008770791.1:0-384 GCF_000715545.1 Opisthorchis viverrini
CTGCCTATTTTAGTTATGTGCTAACCATAAACGGTTTTTGACTAGTATGAACTTTTAACATGAACCTTCACATCGCGCAGTCTGAAAGCCATCAAATATAGGTTAACCGTAGGAGCAGTTGGAAGGCATGGCCGTCAACCACTTGCGTACAGTCCCGATTCAAGACTGCCGTTTCCTTTGGGGAACATAACTTGATTTCACCCATGCCATAGTAACTGCACCTCTGACAGTTCGTTCAACCAAGGGCCCTCGCAAGTCAGAAAGGAGCCAGCCAATCCACCATCATCGAAGAAGTAACATCAACCTGTTCTAACTCAGCAGAAGTTTACAGTAAATCTAGGCGGTGCCGGTGAAAGAAAGAAAGCCCTACGCCGCGGAGTTGTT
>NW_008770792.1:0-384 GCF_000715545.1 Opisthorchis viverrini
CGAATATTATCACATTAGTTGTGTCCTTGAGCACTTACTAACCAGAGAAATACATTGCTATTTGAAAAGAAGCACCTCTGAGTTTGGATAATTCGGCGGTTTCTAAAATCATATCGGTTTAATTTGAATGGCAAAATGGTTAGAGAATCCATTGTGACAATTTGACTTGATTCGACCGGTCACTCTAGAAACCAGAGTGCACACCAGGAGCGCAAAGTGACAATTCCGAAAAAAACATCCAGCCGACTCTTTTGACGGCGGAAGTGAAGTCGCATAGAAATTTGATTACAGAATTGTTTGAAATTTTCACGGAAAGAATACGAGCATTTATTCTACACATAATAAAGTGTTGGTTTTTTAAAGTCATGTGGCTTGCGAGGAGGG
>NW_008770793.1:0-384 GCF_000715545.1 Opisthorchis viverrini
AGTTGACTTCGAACTCTGCAATGACGTGAATTAAGTGGGTTTCTTTCTTCACACTTTCTCAGCCCTTTAGCTTTCGCGAATTACAGTTTTAGCAAACGCTTCTAATATATGCATGGTGGAGGTCAGTTTGGCATTAAATGACTTTATTGAGAAGTTTAGTCCATCAGACTGGGCTCAGAATCCGATAGTTGCCCCCAAGCACGTGATATGGATTTCTTCAATATGGTTGGGAGTTTCTGTTTCGGGCATCAACCCAGAGAGAGTGCCTCGGAGGAACCGCTCACATAGGATGAAACCATTGATGCCGTTGGGCCATGAAAGTGTATGTGGAACACTCTCCAGAATTCTGCCACTGGAGACTCACTTTTTTCGATGGCATGGCCG
>NW_008770794.1:0-384 GCF_000715545.1 Opisthorchis viverrini
AATGCTGGCAGATCCTTTGATCGAGTGTTCCTGAATGTCCTCTGATAATTTCGTGTACTTTTCTGGTACGTTCTCAGGGCTGCACACAATACTTACGAAATGTATGGAGGAAGCAACTACACATCTCACCTGGTGCAATGCTCAGCTGCAATTCCCATCCGAAAAACGACGTCAGAATGTCAGTCTTGATTTCAACCCCCTGTTCTCTGACGCCCTTTGGGCTGTGTATCCGGTCATTTACCTCATCTAGGTAGCACTGAGGTCCCAATAACGTTTGGACACTCAAAGACATTCGCTGGGAGCTCCGGACCAACAGTTCAGGGTAAGTAACCCTATGTTGTGACTGTCAACCAGCGCTGTAATGTTCACAAACATGAAGCAAAG
>NW_008770795.1:0-384 GCF_000715545.1 Opisthorchis viverrini
AAGAGGGCTGTGACACCGTCAGCCTCAGCACTGCTGCAGCTATAATAACCTACCGGATGATTTCTGAGTGTTTGTGGTATAGGTAATGTAAGTGAGATCTGAGTTCATAATTGCCTCCTTTTATCTGATTACCTCTTAGCAACCGCCACTCGTCCTATGGGTAAACGTGTTCGAGTCTGTTCATGAACTTGTCATGCTATTCCCGCGGATGTATTTTTGCATTCGTCATTCCTCGTCGATTCACTTAAATAAATTGCTCCAACACAGAGCAAAACTCATTGTTTGGCTTATGTGAGTATCTGTTCCAAACACCGTCGACGTCAGAAGCATGTATTGTCAGTTTGATCGGAGTCAAGCAAGACGTTCCCACAGAAAGGACCATAT
>NW_008770796.1:0-384 GCF_000715545.1 Opisthorchis viverrini
GAGAGAGAGAGAGGAATCTCTCTGTTGGGTGTCCCTTTCGTAATAGGAGTGTGGAGTAGTGCATTTTCTTCCCCGTATGGTGCGGTTGCTTCAATTCTCTGTGAGACTTCTCTTTTGCGTGTCTTGGTTTACGTCATTTGTGTTTTATTTTGTTTCAATGAACTACACTCCCTCACATCCTATAATGAGTCCCACTCTAAGACGGTGTATGTGACATTCATAAGTCTTTTCGTCCCTCCGAACTACGATCACCTCTCTACTAGAGCTGAATTCGCTTGCTAATTTTTCGAGGTTGTAGCTGGTGAAGAGCATCTCATCAAACTTGGAGAATTCGGATAAGGCGATGATGGATTTGTATATTTGTGATGCACTACTCACAAGGTT
>NW_008770797.1:0-384 GCF_000715545.1 Opisthorchis viverrini
TGGGTAGCCAGACCACTTCACACTAAACCCTCCCTACTATTTCTAAGTAAACAACAGACAAGTGTACGAGGATACCGTAGTTTATTTTGGCTCTCTTGGCCGTGACTTGTGATGTTTCGCGGACTGCGCCAACTCAGTCAATTATTGCTCAATTTGCGTGAACTCGTTTCCCAAGTAACTTTTACACTCGACCGTGCTCCATATGCAACACTATTTAGTCGCACGAGCTTCACTGCACACTGCAATTCTGCGTTTCCTGCTACCATTTGTGCGTACTACATTTTTACCCCGCTACACCATCCCCACGTAGTTTTCCGCGGCCACATGCCACAGAGCCCAAGGCCATGAATCCCTGGTGATGGTTCCGGGCTTTAGTTCAAACCG
>NW_008770798.1:0-384 GCF_000715545.1 Opisthorchis viverrini
TTGTTCACAGGGCTTGCTCTTCGTGACAATCAAAACTTCACCTATGGATGACAGTTCTCTGACCATATTTGACTACGCACTTACTTGTTGTGTTCATCATTTGCTCCACTGTGCTCCACTCAAGTGACAGCAGATTGGCCAATTGTGTGCCGAATACTGCTCACGTTGGCTTTGTTTAACCTCTGTTAACTCAGGATGCACGCAGTCGAGTTACAGCCAACTCCAGCTTTATAAGCTTGCTTGCCACAGCTAGCGCAAGCGTGTTTAGGAATTTCGCTAAATATAGTCAGTTTTTGACATATGCACTCATTTGCATACGAAGCTGGTTTTCACAGAAGACTCACTCATGTTCTAAATCAACTGAATGTGCTGTACCAGGCCGTT
>NW_008770799.1:0-384 GCF_000715545.1 Opisthorchis viverrini
GAAGTATGTCAGTGCAATGGTGCCATTGCACCTACCATATAATAGGAACACTTGAGCAGCTAAAATGTAAATTTCTGTTTTCACTAGCCATCTTCAGTGAATATATCGCATGCCTGCTGACTATAACCCTCAATAAACACTAGACCTAAATAAAACTCATGAGTCCTCATTGACAAACGAACTGTCTAGAGCAGATGGATCACACAAAACCATACTCGCCTCTTTCATCTGACTGGCGCCGGACATGTACACACGACCGTCGAGTAGTTGCCACTTGAACACAAAAATACGGATACACACAGACTTCCAGAACAAACGATGCTGGGATTCTGTGCCTTGGTCCGAGTTAACATCATAAGATGCTTTCTTTGCGGACCGGTTAGC
>NW_008770800.1:0-384 GCF_000715545.1 Opisthorchis viverrini
GGTTATTCCATTGGCAGTCGTGTATTCCAGTTACATTTGGAGCTAGTTCTCCTATTATGAATGACCTTACAGTTTAGGGGGAGGTGGTAACCTGTTAGTCAATCATCTTTCGTGAATCCATGCTATTTTAATTTAGTTTTCAGTATCAGTGAGGCAACCTCAATGACAAAATGGATACTCTCAAATAAATTCCCCGGAAAAATCCTAAAGAATACAATAGATAACTTTGAAAATCACAAAAATGAAGCACCGTTTTTGCCAATTTTGGAGAGAGGACCGAAATTTTTGGGCACAGAAACAAATAAAGAAATCACACTCGGAAATCCAGCATATGTGGGTGATTAAAGCCTTGTTCTGTCTGACTTCATGCTCTCTTGATCGTTC
>NW_008770801.1:0-384 GCF_000715545.1 Opisthorchis viverrini
GACGCTTTAAAGAAACTGGTATGCCAGACGAATAGCTGCAGATGTTTTATAGTGCAGTGTGGAATTGGTTGATATACTCGAATCGGACCCTATTGCGGATGCCCGCGCACCTTCTCTGGGAATGGATGAAGGTTTCAGACAATGTCAGAACGAACAAAAAAGCCCTCCTCTTGCTGGTTGGTTCAGTACTTTTTGAAGCCAGCCAGAAGTGCTAGTCATGCATTTAGTATAAGTGCAGATCATTTTAACTGACGTGCGAATGATGATCATTCACACATTTTTCCTCTGCATCCAGCATCTTTAGTTGTGCAATGTACATTGCACGCCACTCGTTATAAAATTGTGTCGCACTTCAAGCCTTCCCAATTATCATGAGGGAGGTTA
>NW_008770802.1:0-384 GCF_000715545.1 Opisthorchis viverrini
GATCATGCTCCAACACGTCAGACACGTGACTGAAATGGCTTCAATTCAGCTCAAGAGTGACCGAAAAACTTGCAAAACCTTTGGAACAGCCCTGTTAAAATTAATAAGGGAATGAAATTCAGTGATTGGAACCAGTGTCGTGTAATGATTTCATCAAGCGCTACGTAGCACACGCAGTAACAGATATTTCTGTCAGAATGTATGAAGACAAACGTTCAGCAAAAAACTGGACAATTTTGACCGGTTTCCTAGCAGGAAGACAAGGAAGGACAAAAATCCACTCGAACCATCTTCTGCATAATGGACGAAGCTTGAACAAAGAAAGAATATGAAATCATAGACGCGTGATAGATTATTCATCAAAGCCACCAGCAAGCCAACCAC
>NW_008770803.1:0-384 GCF_000715545.1 Opisthorchis viverrini
TACGTCTTCACAAGGGCGAGCCTCACAAGACTTCCGTTTAAGGATAGATTTATAAGTAAGAAATGCTGAGGGAATTATGAAGTTACAGAATGAAACATCTCAAGTATGTCGCCGCGCACTGGATTGGACGCCACCACCCGAGAAAACCGAAAATCTGCCGCAGTCGTGGAGGGTACCCCAGCTCGGCACTGATTTCCGAGAGTTAATCTAGTTCAGTCCTCGGGATCATGCTAACCGTTACACCCGAATTCCCACACTAAACTGCGTACCGCTTTGCACCATTTCCCTTCAATACAATTGATGCAGAGGCTTATCGACCGTTCAAGTTCAAACCGCACGCCAGGACTACTGTGAAATGTATTGAGATAGGGGTTATGGGGAAAA
>NW_008770804.1:0-384 GCF_000715545.1 Opisthorchis viverrini
TCGATCTGGAATAGGCAGACAATATCGTTGTCATCTTCAAAGAGAGGAAGATGCAGGTGTCTTTGGATGAACCGAGCAGAGCCACCTGGTTTTTTGGGACGCACTTTGCACCCACAAAGCGTAACGTTATGCTCGTAAACATGTGGTCACTAAACACGCCCTTTACCATCCAGAGAGTGCCGCAAGAAATTGTAGGGCGTTTCATTTATTTTGGACGTTGTATTATTTCCGACTGTTTTTGACAGTTGAGGTTGATTCACGAATTAGCAAGGCATGAGTTGCGATTGCTGATTTAATACACCATGTTGTCAAAGAATATATCCCCAAATCTCAAATGACGCGTGTATCAGGTATGGCTGTGGGACTTGGCCTGTTCGAACAGTG
>NW_008770805.1:0-384 GCF_000715545.1 Opisthorchis viverrini
TGCTTCTCGGCTTTCAGCATAGAATGACTTCTTTTACAGGAGAGTATCCACACTACAAGGTAGCATGCTGGAGTCTCCAAAGCTGTTTTGACATATCATGACATCAGTTAAACCCAAATCAACCAATACAAGCTTCCAGGTATTTGATGTATTCATACAGAAGGTAGGCGCAGCCGTGTTAGGGTCAGGCATATCCGTGGCCGGCGGAATTAGGGAGGTCGAATCAAAACTTTATCAGTTCATTTGAGAGTGGTTCCAAAATATTTGATGTGTTTAAAATAAACATTCTATAGACAGAGAGTCAGAGTGGTCCAGTTGACTGCCATAATACCAATTCAATGTTCCCTTTGTTTTTGTCAGATGATTGCAAAACAACTTCCGCTG
>NW_008770806.1:0-384 GCF_000715545.1 Opisthorchis viverrini
TAGTAGATTACACTTTCATATAGCATCATACCTCTGTTTCATTATAACAATAAATACGACAAAAATCTGCCGCATTACAGTGACCAAAAATGTATGCTTTGGACACACTCCAGTTACTTGCTTTGTTTCAAGACGCACAAGCTCGATCCTCTTGGAGACAGAAAGATATTCTGAGAAATAATAGTGAAAAAACCCAGCAGTCTGCCCTCAGTCCCAAACTGATCAGCCGTTTTCGTTTCTCCACTGGTTTTGGATTAATACTACCCCACTGATTTCTCCCTGTTTGACTAACGAAATCCAGTTACCGTCAGTGATACAACTTTCATTCACTTCAACCACTGTTATTCCGCTTAAGCCAGGGTGAAAATTCTTGAAGGATAAAGT
>NW_008770807.1:0-384 GCF_000715545.1 Opisthorchis viverrini
ATGGTTGTTTATGGTCTCCCGGTAGCTATGAGAGGTGAGTTCTCCGTTTGGGTCGCTTCTCCCAAAACTTGTCTGACTGCGTGGTTGTCACCGGTGACGTGAGGCTCGTCAATTTCGCTGAACTACGGCAGCTAACAGACACATTTACACGTTACACTTGATGATACTGTACGGGCGGTCTTAATCGCGTACGCGATTTGTTGATTCGTACATTCTGATTTATCTGATGTGCGCACTTTTCTTTTGTAGCTGACCCGCGGTTCCACGTCGATCTGCTCCAGGACGCGGGGTTATTTGGGTGATTTTATCTGCGCACTCTTCCCATGGTGTCCTGTCTACATTGTCCGACTGACGCCTCTGACGTGTCATTATTTGAAGGCTCCA
>NW_008770808.1:0-383 GCF_000715545.1 Opisthorchis viverrini
AAATGATATCCACCACATAAGCGAAGAAACTGTTCCCCATTAACTGTGCAGCGAGCGACAACCAAGAATCGGTCACCAAGCAGGGATTTCTCAGGACATAGTCGGCCAACCTGAGCATTCGTCACCTGTCACAATCATCATATCTGCGCTTCTCGCTAACCGAGGGGGTCGTGACAAATCACGACAGATATCTTTCCCACACTCAGGGTTGACGTCTGTCCGACCGTATGCAGACACAACAAACAAACACTGTTTAGCACATCGAAATACATTGACTCTACCTGAACCAGTTAACCTAACTGCGCAGACGACTGGTAGCTGGAATCCCGTTCAGTAATGCACATCGAGTCCTGAGACTGAGCACAATTCCCACACCGTAGATT
>NW_008770809.1:0-383 GCF_000715545.1 Opisthorchis viverrini
TGTTCTTTAGTTAACCTCTCAAAGGACGCCATGGTTTTCGAGGTTGACTAAACAATCAGGTCACAAAACAATCAGTACCGTTCGGATGTTTGCCGAATCAAAAGTGGTGAACAGTATGTCATCAACTTTTCAGTTTGCGTCGGCTGAATGATGTCTCTTGCTAAGACTCCTGTCAGTTAGCTGGAAAGCGAAAGACGTGTTTTATCAGTGGAAAATAATTTGTCCCATCCCAGGACCTAGGAAATATTTTTCTCGGTATAGCGCCGTTTCGTCTAAGATTCCTCGGCTTCGTTCATTAGGTCAACTCTCCTCAAGCACAGTCACATAAATGTGAATTAGGCATGGAAGTGATTACTGAACCGTTTGCTTGTAAAATTGTTTAA
>NW_008770810.1:0-383 GCF_000715545.1 Opisthorchis viverrini
TCAGTTTTTTTAATGTGAATCGCCAATAAACTGTCAGTCTTCCGTTTGTACACAAAAATGCGATGACGCAGCAAACTAACAAAGCATGTATGCCTGTATTCACTGGTTTTCCCATTCGTTATTGATTACTTTGTTTCGGTTTATCCACGCTCTAATATTATTGTACCAACCAAACAGTCACTACACGGCCACTTTCTGGTTTGCCAGCTCGTGTTCTCATAGCCCTGTAACTCAACATTTGGCGATGGGGATGGGCACCCGGTTCAACTTGTTCAAATCCAAGCAGTTTGGCCATCGATCAAGACGACTTAAGAGCTCCTGAACACGTGTGGTGGAATCCACGCTGTGATCAGTAGACAAGAATTGCACTAACTGTAGGAGAC
>NW_008770811.1:0-383 GCF_000715545.1 Opisthorchis viverrini
GGGAAAACAAATGTATTTGTACAACCTGTCTTGCTTTTTATTTGTTTCATATAGGATCTTATTACCACTTCTTCTAGTAAAAATAACCACCGCTGTTTTTTGTCTAAGCGCGGGTTACAATTATGTTGATCTGCCGAACGGCTGAGTGTCCAAACCACTGGCCAGGAGCCACGAGTTCGAAACTCCCTTGAGTTTCGAAATGAATGAAACAGCTTTGCAACGCTTCTCGGCTTTTCAGCATAATTTAGTCTTGCTAACCTAGTATCAACTCTCAGCTAAAAATGACCAAAATGACCTTAGGAAGAAGGCCTTTGCTGCGGAATTGTCTATTGGAGAGACACCAATTGAACATTCACAGACTATTGGACAGGGGAGAAAAACTC
>NW_008770812.1:0-383 GCF_000715545.1 Opisthorchis viverrini
TGATGGTCAAAATAAATTTCTACTCCTGGTGGAGGTTATCTGAGGTCGTGACCACACACCCCATCTCCAAAGAGTCTGCCTGTTCTGTGGATACATTCAAATAGAAAGATGCTATTAAGGCTGCAGGATAAACTCGATTTGTTAGTCAAAGACATAGTGGTTTTTAGCAAAGAAGAGTGATGCGTAGCTTTTTCAGAGAACGCGATCCCAACCGATTTGTAAGCTTGTTTACTAGCCGCATAGTTTCGACTGAACGGCTCAACAAGGGATGTCAACCTATGCCTCGACACTCAAATTTATCATCGCTGTTTCTAGATCGTACAGGTTCTGGCGAAGCAGAAATCAGGCGTTTTCAAGTAACTTTCACAAACGCGTGCCATATT
>NW_008770813.1:0-383 GCF_000715545.1 Opisthorchis viverrini
GTTGATCTGTTCGCCGAATCTAGTGTTCGACTTGCAAATGTTTCTGAAGGGCATTTAGTATCCCTAACTCGAGGATTGGCTTACATATGATTTCATCAGGCCGTTTGGAACTTGCGCCACGTTGCAGTTTGCATTTGATTGGCTTGTTGAGTTCATTGGTTTTGTCTCTTTTTATCCTGGTTGGTCTGTTTATTTTTCGGTCTACCTGACTGGTCATCTGGAAACCCACTTTCAGAAGTTTTCATTCTTTGTTTCGATCGGTTTAATCGCACTTTCGTTTGCGTTGTTGACCGATCCTCTTAGTTCTCCCTGTACCTTAGTTTGGTTTCTCTGATTTCGTGAACAGCCTTGAGCTTCATGGTTCTGACCTTCAGACTGGGTGA
>NW_008770814.1:0-383 GCF_000715545.1 Opisthorchis viverrini
ACTTGGAAAAATCCCAATGGCAGGATGCACGCTGTTGTTCCCTTTCCATATTTTGCCTGCTAACTAGTGCTCAAAATTAATTACTTGGTTAACGTAGCCTTTGTGGTGAACAGCACTCACCAAAACGGAACAAATTTGAGACCGTTGTTATTCAGTCAGCACCGGCATCTGAATGGCGTAAAATCGAAATTTATTACGATTCGACCGATTTTCTCACAAGAGCATAAGGTGGCTTAAGCAGCCTAGCTCAGTTATGAGTGGAAGCGATTATCGATTAGTATTTTGGTGGTGTGGCCAGATAGAACAAGGTCGGGTGCGGATGCTCTATCCATAGTGTTTGTCGCTCAGTGAGTATGGTTAGATGTGTATGTCATGGTTGTACG
>NW_008770815.1:0-383 GCF_000715545.1 Opisthorchis viverrini
TTTTATTTCTTTTAGTTATCTGCCTGTTTCAGACGTAATGAAAGCAGAATTTTGTTTTTTCCAAAGCCATTATTGTTCTGGATCACTCAGTCTCCCCTCCAAATAATATTGTAACACACGGAACTGGACCTAATGAACCCATCTGTTATCTGCTTCATGCTAATTTTTTTCATATGAAATAACCAGGGTCAAATTATTGGGCAAAACGTGTATTATGACAAAAAATCATGAAAATTTTATTTGTTCACTCTTCATGTCCTCCGGAGGCTCAACGCGAACCTCTCACGAGACGTAAGCATCAAGAAAGTTTTGTGTTCTCATTCAAGAGCCAGAATATCTGACATGGAAGAGATCTTTTGGCTTCATAAATCTTTGTTTTTTTT
>NW_008770816.1:0-383 GCF_000715545.1 Opisthorchis viverrini
TCTGCTTTAGCGATCGGAAGTGAAATATCTAGAACCCCAAACTTTGGGAGGACAGAAAATAAGATCGTTATATCCCAGCAGTGAAGAACTGGTCGTGCTCTCTTCTGAAGTCTTGTAATGATAACTGGCGGCGTTCTTCACCCCTGTGCATTAATCGGCAGGCTTGGTACTGGACAGTATTTAGAGCATGTCTCGTTATCTCCAACCGCTCATATCTACACAGCCCCTGCCGGACTACGGTTGCCGAGGTGACCGTAAATTTTGGGCTCTCTGTCGTTCTCAATCTTCTACTGAACGAAACAACTCTCGCACTGTTGGAGTGCGACTTGCACTATCATGTTGATCCACATTGTAGAACCAAAAATTGTCCATCTTCTCTCACC
>NW_008770817.1:0-383 GCF_000715545.1 Opisthorchis viverrini
TCTACTGGCATGCAACTGCCTTATACTCGACGCATGGTGGAGATTAGTGCACAGAGTCCACTTACGAATAGAATTCTGCTTGACGTTCTCGGGTTTGGTCCCCACTTATCCTCGTATAGAGACGTAAGACAAGCGTTAAATACTGTCTCGTCATGACAGTGGTCAAGTTGATGCTTGTACTCGGCAGTCATTGCAGGCACTACTGCTAAATTTAACCACTTGGTTAGGATGTTGATTTTCGCCTAGTTAGGGGCAAATAAGTAAGACGAGAACGAAAAGATGGGTTCGGACCCGCCCTGAACTAAATCAGGTCAAATTTCGTCTGGACAAGAATTTCGACGGTGTCTGAGGGAGATAATGCATTCGCATAAATCCTTGAGATC
>NW_008770818.1:0-383 GCF_000715545.1 Opisthorchis viverrini
CATCCAACAAACATTCAGAGACAGCGGTCAAGTGACCCATAACTCTGTGCTATAGAAAAGCATGTGCGACCTCCGAAAATGAATTGGGCCCACAGATAATTATCTCCTGCGAACTTTCGATAACGAAGTAATTCATTTCACTTCATGACGCAATGAACTTTACTCCTCCTTCTATCCCTTATCAAACATGTATCCGTGAGTTCGCCCAATCAAGGAGCACCTACCAATTGAAAACAATTGGGGCCAATAAATAACTTTCAGGTGCTATCACCAGTGGCTTTATTGATATGCAATCGGCGACCATCTGTATCCTGTCGTTTCAATAAGATATACTTTCCTCTGTTTGCCTCTTGACTTCACCAATTGACTAGCGAAATTTTTTT
>NW_008770819.1:0-383 GCF_000715545.1 Opisthorchis viverrini
TGTTCCTAAAGCTGAGTAAACCAGACACACGCGATGCGGAATTACCGCTTACGATTAGAAAAACAAATTGAATTTCTGGTTGAGATAAATAATTAGTGTGGGCGGAAAAAACAATATCGTTGGTGCATCACGCCTATTTGAAGTAGTGCTGTGGCACTCAATAAATTGTTCAGACGGAAAGCATTGTCCAAGCAAAGCAACGTGTGTGCATCAGATCTGATCAATACCATAACCGTACACGTTCTCACCCTAGAATGCAGATGATCTTGGTTGCACTTCATCGAGAGCTTCTGTTTTGTACGGGGTGGATACACAACTGCGGATGCGTTAAATTTGTCGTTGATCGGTTGACGCGGCAGTGGCTCATAATTTTGCTTTGAGTG
>NW_008770820.1:0-383 GCF_000715545.1 Opisthorchis viverrini
GTACGGATTTTTGTTAATTGAAACAATTTGATCCGTAGAAATCACGAATTAAAGAAAGCTGGGATCTCGAGTCTCTGAGGCTTTTGCTCGCCAGGTAAATCTTGTCAGGGACAGTCACTATTTGCGCACAGATGATAAAGCCAGATGCATCAGGCTTTGCACCTATTACTGTGCTAAGATAAAAACGGGATGTCATGGGGCGACAGTTTTCCGGGTTCACTTCCATTGTCCATGCAGACTCACTTAAATCGAACGGAGCCATCGAGTTCTGAAAAACAGATTTCTTCAAAAAAACGTCCGGCGTCTTTGAGTTCATTCTGGAGACCCATAAGTGGTCAGAGCTGGCAAAACGTTCGGGTAAATTTGAAAATATACAATATCCA
>NW_008770821.1:0-383 GCF_000715545.1 Opisthorchis viverrini
CGCTGTCTAGTGCGGTCTGTCTTTGTGAATGATTCATGATACCTGAGAACAGGGGAACTGTTATGAAAATACGGAACCAAATAATACCAAGGTTTGATCCCTTCTTGTGGGTGGCTTATCATCAGGCATGGCCATAATGGTACAGTCCGAATAGGAGCATGACTGATGGGATTTGTGATAACGCAGGATTGCGCAAAAACGGGGCAGCCACACAACTACTTGGCATTATGTGAAACCAATGTGGTCATGCCTAAGTCCGCATGATCTGAATGCGTTGAACGTCAAGGGCAGAGACACATAGATATTTGAGATTACGCTATTTTTTGTGAAAGCATCAAGAGCAACATCAGCCCATCAAATTTAGGATATAGCGGGCAACAACA
>NW_008770822.1:0-383 GCF_000715545.1 Opisthorchis viverrini
TTGGGCGGTTGTCACATTCTTTTGGCGCAAACGATGAAAGGGGAGAAACATCAGCTCCTAGGTTCACTAGATCTTATCGCAGATACAAACATCATCAAACACATCCGTGAGCGAGAACCATCAAGCAGCATTTAGTAAGCTCGGGGGATTTGTCGGACGATGGTTCACTGGAGGGGAACAAGAGTGAAAATGTCACCTGGTGGTCCAGACAATGACGCGATTAAACAGGGTGCCTTCGTTTTGGAATTCCCTCCGAAGAGGGGGAACTTTCCAGCTCCCCATACGATCGATCGACTTATCATTCAAAAACGCACGGTAACAGATGAGAGCTAATCACACGGCTGTTCATCCGCTCGTGACAAAACGGTTAAGTAGTCAACCAC
>NW_008770823.1:0-383 GCF_000715545.1 Opisthorchis viverrini
GTAGTTACCTGATCCGGTCCAACCATGTCGTACTTGGTCAGGCGAGCGGCAAGCTGAACTGCCTCTGATAGGCAGTTGTTCAGAGTAATCATGGGTTCGTCCTGGTCCTCCTGTTCGTTCGGTTGTGCCTTTTGCTGCTCCGATGCGTACATGTGCAACGAGGCCAGGTAGGTAGGTAATAACATGAACCACAACGAGTATATGGTGCCCACGATTTGTTTGGCCCAACGAAGATCGTATTTATTAATTGCACGTTTGCCTGAGAGAAAAGGAACAGTTGGGGGTGTTGTGTGAAAAAGTATCGGTTCACGAGAAGAATAAAGTCAGTTGTGTGTGGTACACAGTACCCAGGACATTTCGTCCTCTAAGTGAAGCCAATCTAT
>NW_008770824.1:0-383 GCF_000715545.1 Opisthorchis viverrini
TTCCTGACGTTTGTACAAACGAATATTGGAGGGGGGAGAATACAAGTAAGCGAAAAAATGGGACATTCCGAGCTGATATTTGAATAACAGAAGGATGAATTCACTTCCACACCACCATGTGGTCTCCTTGATATTATCAATAGCATACAAAGCCGTGAAATAGCACTTTTTCTAATAAATGTGTACATCAGTAGAAGTGTCACTGCCATCCGAACAACACCTGTATGGCCTTTGCTTTGTAGAACTCATGATAGTATGTGAACGTATTGTAATTTCGCATGATCTGGTCGGTCGCACATTCTAGTCAGGACAAAACAACCAACCCTAGCACTTCATAGATCAGAGACTTCATATCCGTCAATTGAGTTGTTTGGTTAGCCGAA
>NW_008770825.1:0-383 GCF_000715545.1 Opisthorchis viverrini
GATCGAGACATGATCAGCCGTTACAGCATGAACGCGCCGGACAACGACACAACGGGGGAAGGTAAGATCAGGGAGACTGGCTTATCACTTGGTAAGTAATCGTAGATTGCGGAAAACAAAAATGCTAAAACAATGGGACATTGGGTGTGACTAGTTCAATGTTGGAGCAAGTTGACTTGAAATAAAAGTGAAAAACCGTTGCCGGCCGTTAGTGACCTTGGGTGGATGAGTCGATGGCCAGGGTTGTGAAGATCTTGGTGGAGTTCAAAAGATGGATAAATTCGAGTCAGCTGCAAACGGCGAGATATTTGCGGGAGAGAGGTAAATTCACTGCACCGGAAGGAACGGGCATCGACCAGAATCGTTGAACATGTGGAGGGGGC
>NW_008770826.1:0-383 GCF_000715545.1 Opisthorchis viverrini
TCCTGGCCATTGGTGGAACCACCACTGCAGACGACTGTTAATAACGGCGAAACAGCAGTACACTGCTTCTCTTCTTTTCGGAAGAGTAGGCTTCGATTGCAGAACAAAATTCATTGAAATCAGACTTGGTTTCGGTTGAATCTAAACAGGAATATGATTACCGATCAGAAGCAAACGGAAGCAGGCAACCTTTGTACGCTCATCCGACCCCCTTCTCTAACCTTACACATAATGGTGCAAGGGAATAGATTCGATTTTCGAGGGAAGCACGAGTTATATACAACTTGTTTTAAATCAGGTTTGCGCCGACAGATGTAGAGTCCAATAGGGTTCGAGAAGTGTAATCAATGAGAGCGGCTCCACACGGATATTCCATGCCTATT
>NW_008770827.1:0-383 GCF_000715545.1 Opisthorchis viverrini
TTTCACTGGTACACTTTGCTACACTGAGACACAATGTCGTATCTGAAACCATTGGACTAGGTTTCTTTTGCGGGAAGAGGGGGAACGCCAGACCAACCGACACTTCCAACAACTTGATTTGCATGTTCAGGCCTTCAGAATTCGACCCAGTTAATGAACAGTCCACCAAAATGTAATGACTCGAAGCACTATACCGCCTCAACTTAGCTTGGACTTCAAAGCGTCACAAACTCAGTTGAATTTACCGAATCCAATGATAGTGCATTATGTGCTCACAAGCCACAAGCAGTTTAACAACAACTGCGACTTTGAGTGATGGTTAGATATGAGGTCAGCTTTCGCAAAAGTTTGAGCGCTTTTCCTATTTCAACTCGAGTTTATGG
>NW_008770828.1:0-383 GCF_000715545.1 Opisthorchis viverrini
TGCATTTTTCGTTCAATCGTGGAGATAATGACGAAACGTACGTATCATACAAGAATCTTGAGATGACGGCGATAAATCGGCACCGACTTTAGCAGGCATTTGCGAATAGCAATTTACCGCAACGGTCGATTGAAAACACAGCTGAAGAATCTGACGGACGATTGCCTAGGCTCTTCACAACTTCACTGCGACGCTGGGTATTGATCGTCAACCAAATTAGTTAAACGCGTAACCGCTGTAAGTCAAATCTGTCAGTGGAACATTCAAAACAAGCACCACTCCAGACCTCTACCGTGAAAACAGGAACTTAGTATTTAAATACACGAGACTACCGCAGAAATAAGGAGACCGCGTTCCTTTTGAAAGACAGTAAAAAGGAACCC
>NW_008770829.1:0-383 GCF_000715545.1 Opisthorchis viverrini
CACCTTTGGATGTTTATACGGGTGTCTCATTTTTAAATTATGTGACTGAAGCTCGCGGCTTCGAGGCTTAATCAGCTCATTCTGGTAGAGTATCTACAGATCTGATCCAAATCAACAGATAGCATATATATCATTCTATGCTATCAATTCTCTGAATCCATCCATCAGTTAGTTTTGCTATTTTATCCACTTACCTATAAATTGAGACTCCTAAGTGAGGCACTCACACTTTACTGTCTAGTCTGCGTTTGTCTACAATTATTTTTACTGCAATTAAAATTTGGAATAAAACCTGTCTGTTTGGTAGCGTTTTGATAAAAATCGTAATTTTTGACTATCGTAATTTCTTTGCTTTTCTTTTCACTTCAGTTGATACATACTGA
>NW_008770830.1:0-383 GCF_000715545.1 Opisthorchis viverrini
AAACAGACATTTAAACAACAACACAAAGTGGTTTTGTTTAGACCAGGATACTTTTTGCCTCGCGCATGCCGTCGTCTACTTATCGAATTTGCTAGAAGAACGTTATCAAGTCGAGGAGTCTGGCAACACTTCTTGGGTGATAAAGTGGCGTAATTTTTATGTCATAGGATATAGGCAGGATCGAATTTGTAAACGGGCAAATCAAGGGAATAGGATCACTGGACGGCTAATGTGGTTGCAAAGCAGCCAGCTAATCACCATGTGTAGGTGTCAACAGCAGTCAGAGAGCATCACAATTCAACACCAGTGACGTTTCTCAAAACGAGACTGGCGGTCGATCCTTAGATATCTCGACGGTGTGGTAACCGAGTTGTTTTTCGTTC
>NW_008770831.1:0-383 GCF_000715545.1 Opisthorchis viverrini
TTACAGGGAATTTAGTTATTGTTGGTGTTGCATTTACTGATCACTACTGGACTAACAGTAGAGTGCAGTGAACTTGTGGTAACATCATATTCACTGGTGCTTAGTTAGAACTATGTTATATATGCTATGGGGTCGGTTAGATACATACATCCAAATAAAACACAACATTGCTTACAAGGGTTTTTTGGAAATTATATTAAGTATACAAACGCATATAAGAGGTCCAAATCAGGGGGTTGGGTAAAAAAAATATCCCTAATTATTTTAATGACTCGTGATTTGAGCGCAAATATATATGTAGCATTGATTGGATGTACATTGACCAGAGGTCTGAGTTAATATTTGTGCACTAAAACAACCAATAATGTGAGAGCTATTTTAAA
>NW_008770832.1:0-383 GCF_000715545.1 Opisthorchis viverrini
GTTGGCAGGGTCATCATATGTACGGTTATTCTGTATGCACTGAAACTACGCTGATCACAATCAAGGATAAGTTAGCAGTTTACCTATATGCCGTATTACAAATGTAATTTTTAGAGAGGCACCTGACCCCCGAAAACGTAGAAAGCTATACAATCTTCTAAAATTGGTAGCGAAATGTCAAACTGGGGATCATCTGCATTCTCCCGCTTTGCTTCATGTTGATTGTTTGACAGGGTGACAGAGTGCTTTAAAGGCACTGTTTCACGAGGGATCATGTGGAAAAATAGCTTACTACGTGAAGCTTTTGCGTACTTGCCTTGTTCGTCCCCCCAGGTCTAATGTAGACCACACACCCACCCCACCATTCACTTGTCCGCACTACA
>NW_008770833.1:0-383 GCF_000715545.1 Opisthorchis viverrini
ACACACACATACAAACATACGAGTCATCGTGCACATTATTGAAATCGACGACAAGGAGCGCCCATTTTCTTTATATCCTCTGTTGCGAAATTGTTTAAAGCAGCATGAAGATCAGCGCGATTCTCACAACCCATTTAAAGGAAACGTGGTGCTACGACTCCACAGGTGACCGTACGACACCCATATGATTTTACCATGTCAAGTCCGTCCGGAAAGTGAGTTCAGAATCCTCATAAATTACCTCTTACCAATGAACAATATAGGCATGGCAGCTTTGCCTGATGCCGATGAAAGGGAATATAGAAATTGCACTGCGCAGCCGTAGTATATTGGATGAAATAAGGACATCGAAATCAGGGGATGAGAGGGACTGACCTAATACA
>NW_008770834.1:0-383 GCF_000715545.1 Opisthorchis viverrini
CCTATACGAAAAGAACAGCTACGAAAACCTAATGAGTATCTTTCAAGGGGACGCGTATACGGGTTGAATATACTACTATTCGCAAGTAAAAATCCATTTCCTTCGAGTAGAGGTTACCCACAGACTTCTCCAGTCAATCGTTGACATGGCTTGGGTTGCAACCGTTTCCGTCAACTTAACCGTCTATCAGTGACGTTTGTCTTCTGAGGTTCTACGGCGTTCAAAGCCATCGTTTTGTTTGTCCCTCGTTCGGTTATTACTCCAAAACACTACAAAAGTACACCACCGTTTTCTACTCAGTTGCTACTAGATAAAAGCCAACCACGAATTTGAGCATCCCCTCTGTATGTCAAAATATCATAACTTACATACGTTGACGGCAG
>NW_008770835.1:0-383 GCF_000715545.1 Opisthorchis viverrini
CAGTTACACCGTTGTAATCGGGGACTGCCAAACTCAACATTCCTGCAACACATTCACAATAGCTACTGGAGCCACTAAATACATTAAGCACCCGTTCGGTCTGGCGTACAGTATATGCCGGAAATATACTCTCCTGAGGGAGAGTAGTGGATGGTGCATGGTGTCCAACTTTATGTTGATGGAGTCAACCTGAGGCTACAGAAAACTGTAAATGGAAATGGATCACGATAGGTTTTATTCACTACGTGTAATGGGGGTCGTCCGTAGCGGGCCTGGTTAAGGGCAGTGCCTATCCCACTCATTTACGGATATTTTTCATATTCAAAATTTCCACCTTATGGAACCGTTGTACCATAATTCTTATATAAACTGAACCCTGACGG
>NW_008770836.1:0-383 GCF_000715545.1 Opisthorchis viverrini
TGATAATTCTATTTGACATCTAGTGATTTTTTGTTTGGTTAATATCATTATCTTACGGACTTAATCAAGATAATGAATAATCAATAATACTCACATGCCACCTTTAGTATCAGCTGATCAGCTGGAACAAAATGAGTGAGAGAATTGTCCAAATACTAGAATTATAATAACTAGGTTAAGGATTGCTGCCACAAAATCATCTAAAGCGCATTTTGTTTATTTTTTATACTAAAGCAACAAATATATTACTATATGCTTTTGCTTCAGAAATCTATCTAGCAGATATAATGCTCATAAACGCCACCTAAAGAGCTTCTAATTGAAAAATCCCACTGACTGTACGCACGGACGGTTGGTGGGCAGGCGTTTTTTATAAAAAAACA
>NW_008770837.1:0-383 GCF_000715545.1 Opisthorchis viverrini
ACGCGGATCGGTTCGATATGCAAATGTGTCTAGACAAAACCAGATGTCCTTTCTTCTATATTCAGTAGTAAACAAAAGAAACAACGGAATGGCAGAAGGAGAAATAAACTGCACGCAATACAAAGTACTGCGATGATATTAGCTCACCAGTGCTTTGAGAGGTTTCCGGACTGAACATTCCCATGTCTGTGGAGTCGCAAGGAGAATTTTCTTATGGAATTTAGTAAAATTACTGTAGAAAACATGTTTTCTGGTTTCTTTAGGACTAACGCAAATGGGCTATAACTTTGCCCATCAGATGATTTTGGGAAGAAGGATCTGGACTTCCGTATTTAAGGCCGTGCCACCCTAGTTTCTGTGTTTTTTGCTGTCCATTAAAGATT
>NW_008770838.1:0-383 GCF_000715545.1 Opisthorchis viverrini
TTGCTGGTAATGGCTTTCATACTTTGCTGACCAATTCATTGACTGACCTCTCCAGGCTCGTTTCCACCCATCACGTGGTTGCGTGAAAACGGCCCTCCAAAGAAACCAGCCGGCTGACATACGAAGCATGTGATTAAACCACCACAACCTATGGGGTGTAGGGAGTTCATCCACCGCGGGCGAGTTGTTCCTTCCGAAAACCATTGGACGTACTCCAGAATTACTGGTTCGGTGTCTCTACCAACCTCAGGTAATGCTCCAAAGACAAAGTTTTTCGCGTCCTCACCTCACAAAGGACAGGTTTCTGATCCAAATAACAATATGGTCGAGGTGGCTCATTGGTTACAGTGCGAATTCACTGACTGGAATGTCCGTAGTTCGAA
>NW_008770839.1:0-383 GCF_000715545.1 Opisthorchis viverrini
TATTAAGACAGGATATGCCCCCGTCACCCTTCAGTCACAGAATTGACGTTGTGTAGTCACGTGTCGATTGACTGCTCGACTGACGATTTCTCAGATGCAAAACCATCTAATACTATATTGTTGAGAGAAGTGTCGTTGACTGCGCTGCATCACACTGTCTCCCCAAAAGCACAATTGTGGTCCTTGAATAAGGACCTGTGCATTAGTAAATGAGGATCCGTGTGGAAAAGCTACCTTCGTGGTCGATGTCCTCACTTCACAGTTCGTCTGTGGAAGTGGTAAACTACACTTCGGCCACCTGCGTTTTAGCATCATAACTGAGACTGGTTGTCTTGCACAGGTACGATAAGCCATCGGTTCTGCACCTCGCCCAATAATTGGCA
>NW_008770840.1:0-383 GCF_000715545.1 Opisthorchis viverrini
CGCGCACTATCCCCTTCTATAATTGGAACAGGTCGCCTTAGTGAATCCAGTCATATATTCCGTAGGATCTAAGCAAGCGTTCGCAATGACGACAACGGTAGATATTTTCAGAAAAATTTTAAAACCCTTTCATGCAAAGTGCTTTTTGGCAACAACTAGTTAGCAGATCCCATCTACAATGCTAAAACACAACTGTGAGAAATCAGCAGGGAAACCAAAAATATGCTGTCGATAAAAAGTCGTTTGCTGATCCTGGCACGCTGAGCCGATGAATATATTTAGCCATTTGTGTTAATTACGTTTGTTTTGATACTGGTGTAACGGTGCTACCACTGATGGAGAGGAATGCGAATAGTTTGTTTTCTTCTTATAAATTCGCTTTG
>NW_008770841.1:0-383 GCF_000715545.1 Opisthorchis viverrini
TAGAACATAAGGTTGTCAGAAACTATGGGACTGCGCCTAGCTTATGAGTCCCAAGATCAATGCGACACAAGTCCCAACCCCCAACCTGGAGGGCAATGAAATTTTGCTCATCAGAGCTCTAACCACTGACCATGCTGGCATGAAACTCTGACAGTGTCGCACGGACACTCCCCAGTATAGTTCCATGGTTCGCGGAGATACAGAAACCGTCACGCCACGGTAAGCTCCAATCTCTTTGTTGTGGTCTCCTAATATCATCAGTCGTTAACCGTTTCCATAGCAATGGCAGCAACAGCGTGCGCATCCGTGCATGGCATGTACCGCTAATATAACATGCACAGCAAATGCAGTAACGATAAATATTTCAACTTACTTTGAAGTGG
>NW_008770842.1:0-383 GCF_000715545.1 Opisthorchis viverrini
AAAGCTTTTGCAATCGCCTTAGGTCCAACAGCGCCCTAAGTGAGTCTACCATTTCACTGCAAACAGTGGTCCAGCAACGTACCACCGTTGAGAATTTTTTCCTTCAACATTCACACTATTTTACACGGAAAAAACACTCAACAGTAAAAAGGGCACCAGCAGCCACAACGGCGAATGAACCTAAATAATTTTTGCCGTAACTACTGGCATTGGAAGTTGTGACTTTCAGTCTAACCAATTCGTTCCTTCCGGTAATATGTTGCTCATGCTATATTGTTTGGTTGGGCAAACTTTCAATGTCACGGACAATCACTGATGCGCATTTTTTACCGACTAATGAGAGAATAATCGAGGAATCGCACTTTAACATATTATGGCGTTCT
>NW_008770843.1:0-383 GCF_000715545.1 Opisthorchis viverrini
GCTTTATTAGTTGTGTGATAGCGTGGTAACACTACAATGGTATGCCAGCTGTGCGGCGTTCAAATCTCACTAGACTAGTGACGAATTCCAAATGAAGTCAGTATGAGTTCTACTGCTTTCCATCAGAAGTGTTCCAACCGGATTGGTCGCACCTGAAAAAAAGATTTCCAATATCGTATAGCAAGCAAACCGGACGAGACCCATAGTCTTCTCTTCAGGTGGACACCTTCGTGTTCAGTAATCGTAAACACAAAAGCCTCAATATGTTCTAATAACGTTGCAATCGATATGTAATAGTCTGTTTAAAGTCACGTGATTTCTCTCAAAAGACTATTGGTGTTGGTAGACCCAACATTTGTTATCTGCAATCGGGTATCTGGTGC
>NW_008770844.1:0-383 GCF_000715545.1 Opisthorchis viverrini
TTTAAGTTCAGGGAGAATGGTAAATGTGATAACGGAATGCAAACACTACAGGCCGATTGGTTGATATTCGAGGTGTAAGAGTGGTTGTGAGGAGAAATTCAACGCGGATAGCGCTTTAATGCTCGCAGTTAAGTTATGCTATTCCCTATCCCGCACATGATTGGCGTAAATTTCTTGACGTTTGCCGGTCAGACTCTGGACCCGACATCCAATCATAATCGAGTATTGGCCGAATTCCGAATAACTAATAGCGCATCCGGAGGGTGTGAGGGTTTCTGCCGTCGCCGATTACACTGTATATACGATGCGCTGTACAAATGTTCTTGACACGGTTTTGGGCGGTCTAGAAGCTTGAGTGGTTGTTTTAACTGGAGCGCTAGTTT
>NW_008770845.1:0-383 GCF_000715545.1 Opisthorchis viverrini
TGCTGGCTTTGAGGGGCGGTGTTGACTTGTTTCTTCTATTTTTATGTTGTACTACGCGATCCCTCCGTTTTTTGTTACTTCGGTTTTGCGTCTGTGCCAGCTTTCTTGATTTGACCTGAACGTAAACCGTTCATCGGCCTTGTCATCGCGCGTGTTGTTTGAGCCGAAACGTGTAAGCACGTTTCCGTGACTCGATGTGGACTTTGCAATCCGTTAGGTACTAGCAGTTCGTACTATTCCTCACTTGTTCCTGTGCCGCGTCCTCATTGCACAGACAGGCCACCGAACGTTGTCGATGAGTTGTTAGGTGAGCTTTGATCGGTTGTATGATCTATCTGGCCGTGCGCATACATCACCGAATGAAGTCATCGCTTGATTCAGCT
>NW_008770846.1:0-383 GCF_000715545.1 Opisthorchis viverrini
TAGCATCAGGTCAAGGATTAGGTCTCCTCGACTGTGCACAAAGTGATTGCAAGCTCGTCGAACAGATAGATTACCACCGGATCAACCGCCGGTGAAAGCGACAATGGTAACCTAAAAACTAACACGAGTTGACTTTGAAGTCTCAGGGAAGCCAGTATTGCAATAACTGGTTAAAACACAGTGACCCGTGATGCTGGTGCCCTCCTTTCAAAGTTTGGTTGGTAACCTAGCCATCAAGTTTACGTGGTATTCGTTTCTGTCAAGCATTTTCAGATTTTACTGGTCCCAAATCTCGAGTAAGTGTAAAATGGCGCACAGAAGCTCTAAGATTTTCTAGGGAATAAAATCACAAGGGGAATGTGGTACGAATTTCAGTCGGTGCT
>NW_008770847.1:0-383 GCF_000715545.1 Opisthorchis viverrini
AGTAAACCAGTAATTTACCAAAGTACGCTGGATGAACTTTCTTGGTCTGTGGATGGGCAACCACTGATCAGAGTTCACGATTTCTGTATGGCCTACACAGTGATTCTCCGATAGGAAATCAAACCGTATACGCTCAGGGAAACACAGTTTTCACTAGTTTCTTGCGAAAAGCACTAAGCACAGTGAAGTCTGATAAAGGTTAACTTATATTTTTTGTGAGCCACGATAAACGAAGTGAACTAATTCAGCCAGAATTGGAAACTGACGGGGATTATTTTCACTATTGGAGGGAACGCGGTTCACGAACGGGCCACTGCAAAAGCGTTTGCTCTTGAAAGGTTGGAATTATTTACTTTCGTTGTAGTACCCTCAGCATGTCATTT
>NW_008770848.1:0-383 GCF_000715545.1 Opisthorchis viverrini
TGGACGAACTACTGATGCGGTTGAGAGCGTCCCTTGAAACTGACCACTTCAGTGCAGTATTATGTTTCGAAAAACGACCTCCAGCTACACTATGAACACATCTATTAGTATAAGTCAATTGGACAACACGGTGAGAGGTCAAAAACCAAACTACGACCGGTTTCGCCCTTCTTGCCGCAGTCAGCAGTCGCACATTTCGAAGACTACGCCCCAAACAGGGTATCTAAGGGTGTTGAGCAATCTTCCCACTTTAACTCTGTATGCACATGAGTAACGAAAGGACAATAGTGCCGACGAAAGGACAATAGTGCCGACAAAAGCAATCGACAATTTCCAGTAAAAGCAAGAATACTAGAGCATTCGTAATGCACTACTCATAAGGT
>NW_008770849.1:0-383 GCF_000715545.1 Opisthorchis viverrini
AGGGTGTCTATTTTCATCATTGCAACTAAACTACGGGGGGCTTTTATTGATGTCTTCTGTGATGTAATCTGTAATCCTCTTGGTGGAGAATCGCTGAGCTGAGGGATATTCATTGACTCGGAACACAACAAACGTACAAGTCAATTGGGTCTTACCAGGATCATGTTCCACGACGTCCTGGGATTAGGTGTGAACACCGGAGATGATGGACACAAGCCAATCACGACCGGATGAGTTATCTACTCCAGTTGTCATCCACACATTGTGGATAGGAACCGCGCCTATCATCCGGACAGGTAAACATAAGCAAACGACAACAACCGGTGGTGCGTGTTGCTATAATCCTGCCGCCCGAACCCGCATTTAATGCGCGTCACTCTTGG
>NW_008770850.1:0-383 GCF_000715545.1 Opisthorchis viverrini
CTGCTAAAGTACTGTAATTATTCGTGGTCTCCTATAAATTCACCCACCGGAGAGGCAAAAACGAGATCTTCATTTTTGAACGATATTGCCGGTGCAATCGGGCTTGGTTAGTTACCATGCAAATGTGCTGAAGGTATGCACCAAACCGCTTTCACCTTCCCAGGGGGCTTTTCCTGAACTTGGGTGGCGTAATTCCTTAAATTCCTTGTTCAAAAGAATGTGAGGCAGTTCACGGCGATAACTGTATCTTTTGAACAGTAAACTATCAAGTAAATATGCCAAAAAGTGTTGCCGATACCGGGACTGAACCCTACTGAATATGTCAATCGCCCTTCAGATTCCTTCCATGTGAAAACAAAAAAATGTGGAACGTCTCTCTTCTC
>NW_008770851.1:0-383 GCF_000715545.1 Opisthorchis viverrini
TCATGCTGCTTTGTACGTACCCCATTTAGCTTCAATTTTGCTGCGTCTGGTAATGCCTTTGATCACTAAATCGCGGTATTGCAAAATTAGTGTGCACATGAGCACTTCATTATCGGCGTTGGGACTAGTTAAGCAAGTAAAAAGTTTGAATTTACAACAGCGAGACATCGGAGCACTTGACGAAGATGTCACGGAAAATAAACCGATTTTTTTCTATTTCACTGGTGTTTAGAAAAAGAAAAGGTGTGAATGTCGGAGGACGAATCATACTGTTATGATGATGAGGTCTACCGGATCAGGCTATCGTATATATCGAATGCCTCATAACCAGCGGCGCACCTAGGTACGGGCGTAGCCGTTGCCAATGTTATGGACAGTGTGGG
>NW_008770852.1:0-383 GCF_000715545.1 Opisthorchis viverrini
GGATCAGCTGTGTGATTCACTAGAAAGATGATTTCTGAACATTTTCTGAGTGTGTATGGTATTTAGTCGCTGAGGAGAGGATTAGATACAATGAACCAACTAAATGAGATCTCAACTATTTCCATCCTAAACTGGATAAAGTTAGTAGGTGAACCAACTGTAATTACTAAATAAAGCCATCATCTTGCTGAGACGGACTTCTCGGAATACCTTACTTGTTGCCGGACGATAAAAACTATATTTTGCTACTGCAGAATGAACGGTAAATAGGAACATAGTCCTTGAATTACGGTCATGGATTGGCCGACACTTAAGTGTGATTCTATACAGCGTGCACTGTTGAAGGTGACGTTTTGTACGAAACGCTTTCAAAGATCGATCAA
>NW_008770853.1:0-383 GCF_000715545.1 Opisthorchis viverrini
CCGGTTTCTAAACCCAAGAATTTTATTCAGTAGTGGGCAACTAGTCCTCTCGTGAACCAGCTCAGTTATGAAGGCTTGAAGCTGAAACATTCTAGTTATACCTGGTGCACTCTGTCAGATCAGTTGTTCGTGAACTTTCTCACCATAAATCCAGTTAATAGGCTGATGATCACATGAAAGTTTCAAAGGACAGTTCGACTATTATTTCCTCCGAAGCCTCAGATAAACTGTGACTCCTGAGTGACGGATCGAAAGATTAGACAGTTGGGACAGCCAGCGCACGCACGCGACGGTAAAAAAGCATCGAAATTTTATCCCTGATTGCATTGACATCGTATCGACATTTGGGATGCATTCTCAAATAAGTAAAAAGGGCTGAAATT
>NW_008770854.1:0-383 GCF_000715545.1 Opisthorchis viverrini
GATACTGGATCAGTAACTGACCCACAAACAGCCTAGAATCTAACAGATGTTCACTGTTGCAGCGGACGCTGGCGATCGCGGTGTCGGCACTGTCTCAAAGCAGAGAAATTGAGTTACCGAATAAGCCAGTCGTTTCCTGACTAACGCGGAGGTACTTGACGAATAAGAAAATATGTTAGACGATTGTCCGTGCCATGGATAAGTTGGGGCCATACCTGCTTGCACAAGGGATCTCATGTCGAAACCGATCACAAACTTCTAGAGTGGATCACGAACGCCAGAGATCTTCGCGCACTAGGCACTAGGGTTGCAAGATTATGACTCCACGAACCGACACGTGCCAGGTAAAGAGAGCTACCTGGCTGATTGGCTGTCAAGACCAG
>NW_008770855.1:0-383 GCF_000715545.1 Opisthorchis viverrini
CTGCCCTTCACCGAATTGCAGTGTGTCATGCCCTAAACAGCTGACTTCTGAAAGAAAGCGTGCTTCGGTTTGAACAAGTCTGTAAACCATGTATATATCACAAGCATTTTTTAGCTAATTTTATGCACTACCTTGTTTGACATTTAGACGATTTGTGTTTTCCTTTCCTTATTACACTTTTTGCAAACACCTGGTTGCTGCGGTGGACACGTGAACGCACGAAATCGTAAGTTTTCGGGGTAGACTGGACAAAGTGTATCTCGCACGAATGGGTCGGGGTGCCAAAGGAATATTGAACAATCGTTTTAGATTAGAAGCAGCAGGCGAAATCAGGGGGTTATCTCTTTGAGCAGGCTCCAGCGTACGTATAGCGGAAATAGGTG
>NW_008770856.1:0-383 GCF_000715545.1 Opisthorchis viverrini
GCAAAGAAGGTCGGACTCCGAAATCCAAAGGAAACTTGAAATGGCCCGCCAAAAATCCAATCCCACTTGTCTGAAATTGGGGTCTGTCACTTGATGCCCAGACCCATTAACTCATGAAGCACTCCTTACAAGGTTTGTTGGCTATCTTCGTCCTGATGACTTCCACGGGTTTACTCAAACACCTTGTATTATTTAGATTGGTGCTGCGCGCTCACCACCCAAAAAATATGAAAATTTGTGACCAAACTGTTCTATTTTTCTGATACATATGTCTCCTCACTGTTCCACAGGCGACCGTGAACAGTCCCAGAGAGAAGAACTCGGTGAGTTGTACCCAGACTTGTCACATTTGAATTTTTACGTAAGGGAGGTTGGCTCCATTG
>NW_008770857.1:0-383 GCF_000715545.1 Opisthorchis viverrini
CAAGACGGTCGTTTCGTGCGGGCCAGCAACGCCTGCGACGTCTGGGAAACGTCGAAACGGTACTAATTTTTGTGCGCAGGCAAAGCGTGTATCTAAAACGACCATCGTTGGTCACCACTACGAGTGGATGTTCATCTTCTAGAAGCTTTGCGAAGACCGATTATATATTATCTAACATGGTGACCCAAGCGTAAACGTCTACCTGCCTAACAAATTAGGTCGACGTTTTACGCGCAGGTAATAGGCACTTCGGATTCTTACCACACTTCCAAGTTCATCTACAACATATTGAAGGTGAATTCTATTGCTTCGTAATTCAGTAAATCATCAAGGAGGAGGTGGTTTGACCTCGTCGGACTTTCGAAAAGTGGTGCGCTCTCTGT
>NW_008770858.1:0-383 GCF_000715545.1 Opisthorchis viverrini
TTTAATAGGATAGTAAAAACAATGAATACTACTCAAAGTGTTGATAATTAGCTAAGAAATTACAGAGCACTCGTTTTAAGGTTGGGCAGAATCTCCACGGAACGCACATTCGACGCCATTATGTCAAGCATAGGCCGCGAGAAACTATGTACCAAGTAGAAGTTGCTCGAATCAACTCTTTATTGATTCCATTGGCAGCACTTTAGTAGGTGGGAGGTATGTGTTCGAAGGCGAACTCTGAGGAAATAGCTTTTTTCAAGTGGTTCTATATACGGATCTTACAAAACCCGGTACGTTTATATTGCAAGCAGTTGTTGACGCTAATTTACGCATGTTACATTGCCGTACTTCCTCAACAGTGTTGTACAACGACGCCCACAAAG
>NW_008770859.1:0-383 GCF_000715545.1 Opisthorchis viverrini
TTAAGAATTATATCATTGCCGTTGCTTTTATGGATGCCTAGCTAGCGCTATAACTCGCGTGAATTCTGCTCCGCGCACTGAATATATTCGGTTGGTAGTTGCGTGTAGGATCTGTATTGGCATCCATGTCGTGGCGCAATTTATTCTGGTCAACCCGAATCAAAACATTCAGACAACAAATGATCAAACTAAGTCAGAAGATACTCGAAATAATATAGTTTAAAGAGAAGTGGTGTAGGTGTTCTACACTAGCATGTGCATTGGCTCTCAGTTCAACTGGTCTGAAAATACTCATAAACTGGACGAAAAGCTCCCTGCCGATTTCGCCTAATTTAGGTGAAGGCTAATCGTTTGCGAGCTGGGCAGCCGCTTAGTGATTACCT
>NW_008770860.1:0-383 GCF_000715545.1 Opisthorchis viverrini
AAGAAGCGATATGGGAAGAGAAACCAAATTGAATTACTTGGTGTTGAACAAAAGCAATTCTGATGGATACAACAGAAGTACACCACGTGAGGCTGAAATTTTGCGGAAGCACTCCAGTTCAACTGGCGTAAACCAAGCTTTCAACCCTTCAAATGCTCTTATTTCCAAATTGCCACTGCTCTTCGGATTGGGTCATAAACCGACTGGAAATTAGTGGAGATCCATTTGTCTTCTGACAAATTTGTTATTATTTTCTTGTGGATGTTTCCTGGATACGATGTTTAGGCCTTCGGCAAACCGTACATATAGCGATTGAATAAAACGAGCCCTCGTTTCGATTCCTTTATTTACAACTAATCAAATTTTGTTGCAAGAGGCACATT
>NW_008770861.1:0-383 GCF_000715545.1 Opisthorchis viverrini
CAGGTGAGACTCTCGCAAATTCGTCTGTAAATGAGCGTATTTCGCTAAATGCGAAACCTCTTTAATCTTTCAAAAATGCAATCTCAATTGCAGAATTTGTATAGTTGACCCGATTTTGTCCGTAATTCCTTACGTCTTCAGATCCCCTCTTCACATGACTTTGTAAGGCGACGTAAACTAGGCGATGCAAGGAACTTTGTTGCAACGAGAGTCAAGCTAATTCCTCCATATTTGTCACCCTTACTGCGAGCATCCTGTCTGAAACTGAGCAACACTGTCGACTGCCTCCATTTGGTTGAAATATTCTTTTTCTCCCAGATGGATGCAAAACGTTAGAGAAGCACGAATCGAGGATTTCATTCTCATCTTGGAACAGTTTGCCG
>NW_008770862.1:0-383 GCF_000715545.1 Opisthorchis viverrini
TCTTCAACTACTCAACGGCGTGTTTTTGAGAAAGAGTACGTGTCATTTTCTATTTGCCTGCCCAATATGCTTAGAGGAATTTGTCTAATAAACTTGTCCATAATGGATGTCTTGAATAGCTGGATGAGGAAAGGAAATTAGCTCTAATACTGTTTCAAATAAACCCACAAACTTCTTTTGATATTTATACTTGAAAGTGATCTTACCCTCATGAAATAATAAGGCAGACGTGCTCAGGAGAGAGCTATATATGCATATGTATGCAACAGGTGTGTCGCCACCTACGAAACTAGGGGTTAAGTTTAGATTACATTTTGCTTGTTCGCGAAATACCAACCAACATTCACTTTCTGCGGCTGATTGGATACTCTATTCTTTTTTCA
>NW_008770863.1:0-383 GCF_000715545.1 Opisthorchis viverrini
AGACTGTTCAGTCTTGAAATGATGCTCGCAAAGCCCCTCGATTGATCGATGCACGGGCAGGCATGCAAAAATGAACTTTTATCTCCAAAGCCTAAAGTTCGGCCGATAATTTCAGCAGCTTCAGGTCGTTTTTTTGAGTTTGCTGCGAAGCCCTCCAATGGGCAAACAATGGTCCTTTTAACACAGCAGAATTACTGGTTTTACTGAATGCTCAGCCGCTTAGAAAAAATAATCCTAGCACCTGATAACTTTACAGGTTCAAGTTGGAGTCCATATGCCAGAGACAATTCAGAGCATTCTCCCCCCATTTCCATGGCTGCAAGGAAGAAAACCTCAGTGATTTTTTGTGTTCCATTCAGACGTCTCAGTTACAGTCTATTTCC
>NW_008770864.1:0-383 GCF_000715545.1 Opisthorchis viverrini
ACACTCATCAAACTTTGATGAGGACATCTTGCAGATCTGTGCCACGTATGAGCCAGAAAACATCTTGACTCGTCTTTTTCTTTTAGCCCAGTACGTTCAAAATGAATTGCACGTATGTTCATCTACAGCCCTTTTTTATGCGCCTTTTAATTCATGCTTCAGGTTTTCCTGTGTAGTAAAACTAAATGTATAAATTCCGTCGCCCTACTCCGGTTTCCAAAAGCGAACGACACACGGAGACCCTGTGTAGACCTGAACACCATTTGTGAAACCGCCATTAGTCATACATCAGTGCCAGGGATCTAGTCACCAACAAAAAGCAATTAATGGCAGCCCATATCGGTAAATTTGTCTACTGCATTTGTATATTATCATCATTGTCA
>NW_008770865.1:0-383 GCF_000715545.1 Opisthorchis viverrini
ACATATTGATGGAGGGGTATTCAGAAGTTCGCTTGGACCAGTTTTGGCTAACATCTTCATGGGTCATCTGGAGCGTGCAAAACTACGTCAGTGTATACGGAAACTGCACATCAATGCCGATTATCTTGGTGCTATGTTCGTTATGCTGGACGGTAAGATGCATGTACAGTGGGTGATGCAATGTTTGGATCAAGGTCAAGGGGAATCTGAATCCGCCGGTGAGATGGTCTTTCTATTTCTTAGATGGTAAGAAACGAAGATGGATTGCCCAGCTGGACAGGGAGGTATCTTAAGTTCAAAAACCTTTGTCTAATAAAGAGCCTCAGTACAAAGTCCATTTTCCAGGAGCTAGGAAAACTTGCTCTGAAGGGACTTGAAAAAAA
>NW_008770866.1:0-382 GCF_000715545.1 Opisthorchis viverrini
CACTCACAGTGTATCCAACGCAGCTGACGGTACAATGAAACGGTCGTTTTTACAGGCCCGTCGAACGGCCAAGTAATAAACCTGCAGTAATTGGATCACTTCTTGGGACATTTCTGCAGACGGTACTTCGTTACAGCTCGATAGAATCTAGATGGAGAATAGTCGCGTTTCAATAAAGGCAGATGACTTTCATTTCAGTCTAGAAATGAGTAGCTTGTTTATGTGAAAATGTTTAAATGAGCACAGTTTTGCATGTCATTGGTGTGGCTTCGTCTTCTGAATTACCTCCGAAAAGAATCTCACTTCTAGCTGGAGATATCGAACACGCTTTTGCTTACGTCAGCACACCATGCAGGTACCATTTAGTGGCTATGAACATTCG
>NW_008770867.1:0-382 GCF_000715545.1 Opisthorchis viverrini
CACTGGACTATTATATTCACACTTGTGGACTCATCTGCTTCGGAAATTGAAATTTCGAATGGCTCCAAACACGCTGGTTGTACAACAGCGAACAAGGCCGCATTCCTTGCGCAACACGGAGGTCTGACATTCGATTATAAAACGAACCCCTGTGAGCATTTATACACGCAGGCAGTAAATGCTGTTTTTAAAGCGTTTCATCGCTCATTGCTAAATCGCCTCTTCTCGTTTCAGTTCGCAGTGCCGAAGTTTTGGATGATTCTGGTTCTGAGTGTCCGGAGGTTACCAGCCCTAGTAACCGAACAGCAGGTCAACTGGACGGATGTCACGTGCGGGCTACGGTCCAAACGATGGCAAGTCCTGATTGGTCAGAATACCATCC
>NW_008770868.1:0-382 GCF_000715545.1 Opisthorchis viverrini
TTTGGTTCAAACGACAACGTAATGTCAAATGCCTAGGTGGGAAGTAGGTGGTGGTTGTGGTGAATCAGCTTTTAACGGTCATCCATAGAGGATTGATGGTTTCGTCCAACTGGCGCATCAGACCAATCTCACGTGACACGTTGAACACCCAGACGTGTCTGTGTGGGTTGATTGTTAGAATCCACAAATTCATGGGGACGAATGTGAGTGGTTTGTGAGTTTGATTGGTTGATCACACAGTCCACGACCGATTACCACGTGAGTGACGAATGCTGTTCCCTGTGGACTGGCATGAAATCCAGTCATGAACTGCGCGCTAACCGTCGATTAGGTGATTGTTCACAGACCAAACAGTGGGGTACTAGCTCAAATGGTAGAGCGC
>NW_008770869.1:0-382 GCF_000715545.1 Opisthorchis viverrini
TCCACTGTGCTTCGCGGCTAACCGATCTCAATTTATTTTCATATTGTTCGCCTGAGTGTTGAAGACAGAAAACGAATGTTTGATGGGCAAATATTGCGAGAAAACGGAGCGGGGATTTTATAGCCGTTCGGTAGGATATTCCAAGCGTCAAAGTACCTAGGCTTTCCTTGTGACTCGGCAGTACACAGAAGCGCATTTCAGTGACCTGACGTTAAACTCTCTCAACTATGTCAGGAAGTAGGACAGAACAGAACAGTGCCAGAACAAGACAGGACACTGTTGTCTACATATTCCAGTTCGACATGTCCCAGACTTGTCCGAGCGAGAAAACTCACGAATCGGCACGTGTGGGTGACATTGCTAGCATTTTTGTAGAAGAGCT
>NW_008770870.1:0-382 GCF_000715545.1 Opisthorchis viverrini
GATACACAGGATCGAGGCTTTCGCTCAAGCTTCCGGGTTTTATCTGTTCTTGTGGTTCAGCGGCGTCTGTTAGCCTGTAAGTTGCAAGCTGGAAATGGGTTTGTCACTGAGCAGTAAGCATGCCAGCGACGGGACTCACATAGAAAATCATCTATGAAAGCCTTGGACAGGGTTCATGGTTCAGAGTGAACAACCGACAAATGAAGGTAGATCCATGCACCAACCACCAAAAATAAGAAGCACATGTGCAAGCTAGGTTGAAAACCTTCTGCGCATGGCCCGCCGTGGTTCAGTTGGGTCAGAGTTGAAAAACCTGTTGGCCAAATATTTCAAACAGGACATAGGCAAGTATTAGGTGTAGTGGTCTGGCTACCCAATAAGT
>NW_008770871.1:0-382 GCF_000715545.1 Opisthorchis viverrini
ATATCATAACCAACACCATAGATACTTCAATCCAGTTATTATTTTGATCACATTGGCATAATGGCCATCCACCAGACTGTCACCTCATTCTATAGAAGAATAGCCTTGGACTAGACAAATTACTCTTTATTCTAGCGAAAAAAACTGCAGCTATAAGCCATGAATAATTTCTGTTTGTAGCGTGGTTTTTTGCAGAAAAACTAGAAAACACTGATTTCTCGATAGACTTGCCATTCGGAAATTCTAAACGAAGGCCAGCAACACCACAACTGTCAATATAAAACGGAACAAACATTATCTGATGCTAAGCGAACCTGATTATAAGCGCTGTCGTTCTGTTTTTTACATTGCTACTTCACTTTTTCCCTTTTTTTAAAAAAAA
>NW_008770872.1:0-382 GCF_000715545.1 Opisthorchis viverrini
TTTGGCTGTTGGTGAAAGGACACCTGAATTTTCGTTGGAACCAAAAGAACCGCGCTATGAGTTCACAGCAGATTATCACTAATGAGAAGAGTATTTAAGTGCCCCCTTTGAAATTACATGATAAGCTCCAAAGGCAGTTCATTGCCAATTTCGCTCATTAGCGGATGAACTTTACGGATGGTGAACAAAATGGATTGAACGGATTTGTGGAGTGCATGCGCTTGGTGATTAATCCATGGGCTCCCACGTAGTCATTGTATTCCGATATTCCCAGAATATTCCAAAATCGCTTACGAAGACATAAAAAGATACCAAGATCTAGAGACAACCCGTGTTCTGCAAAAGATGCCGGAGAATACCCCAAGATGTTCCGTCCAGTCTC
>NW_008770873.1:0-382 GCF_000715545.1 Opisthorchis viverrini
CATTAAGAGTGCTCTAGCGACAAGGCAGACCAGAGTGCCTACCACATTTTGCATAACTTTCCAATTGGACGACACAAAGACCCTACCAAACGTGAGGATGGAAACAACTTCCCACCCACAATGACCTAATTTACGTTGGGCAGACTAGTAAACAACTAAACGTTCGATCGATGAATAAAGTTCGAGCTGCTCAGAGGAGTCGATCGAACTGCAGTGGGACCCAGCGATGCACTCCATATCAAGAACGACCGAGTAAATCCTGATGGCCTACACATCTTAGGACAAATCCTGATATGCCAAATTCAAGGTCAGCAGGTCACAATTTTCATTATATATAGGATGTTTGCAGCCTCATCTTTACATTTTATTTAATGTAACTACT
>NW_008770874.1:0-382 GCF_000715545.1 Opisthorchis viverrini
AATTGATTTGCAAACGAGTTTATCTGACGAAAGCTGTTTTCTGCGAAACCCAACCAGATCACTTTTGTCCTTAGGTGAGTCGCTCGTGAATTGGCCATCTAGAATGAGCCTAGAAGGAATTGCATTCCACTGAACATGTTCCGATTCATAAGGTACTCATCGAAACTCAAAGAGTGAGAAAAAATTTGGAAAGGCGCCCGTGAACTTCTTGCAGAAGTTCAGTCCATGCTTTCATACTATCAGGTAACTACGTAGCCCAGTTCAATCAACCAGCCACGCTCTACACACCCTACTGTCGTGGCTGCGAATATCTCCCTACCATGACCGCATTTGCTCTTTTTCGCAAGTCGTGGTGGGGAAGAAGTCCTTCCCTGCAAGTTTC
>NW_008770875.1:0-382 GCF_000715545.1 Opisthorchis viverrini
TTCGTGGCAATCGTTGTAAGTCCACTCAAATTTGCATTGAAGAGATGACTCACGTGGGGAAGGTGAACACCTTAGCCTCTTTCTTTTGGATAAAGTAGGTACAAATGGTGCCAAAAACGCTATGGAAGACAGGATGAGAGTAGCATGCTAATGTTCACATTTGGATGAGGTGTGATTACAGATCAGCTTCCTCACTGACAATTGAACCCTCAGCTAAAGCAAATGAGGGTACTGCAGTTCTGATTAACAAAAGTGAAGGAAAACGAAAATTATGCCTCCTTCGGAAGAAATGCCAAGTATGATTACACCAACATCACACCAAAAAGTCACTTGCCTGTGTATGAACTACAACTTTAGTTTTAGTAAACTACAGTTTGTGTCA
>NW_008770876.1:0-382 GCF_000715545.1 Opisthorchis viverrini
GGCATTCTGCGTGCCATCATTCTCACTGACTCAGTCTGATCCACTACAGCCTCTCTTTGTCAATTAACGGTTTGCATCCAGAAGCACCCAGCAGACCCAAACCTAACCCATCGGACGGCGTCGAACTGGGCCTACTTCCAACGTTTGGACTAGATTTTTCCATTTAGCTCATTAAGATCTGAAGTCTCGTGTTAGAGCAAACGCAAGCGCTCTATTTGGCTGCACACAGACTACGCTTGACTCCAAGTGACTTACGCTTTTACCGATGTATCTAGCCACACGGATACAGGCAAAGTGGTAAGTCAACTTGGATGCGACCAACAGGATTATTGGTTCTTTTCTGGATGTTAGCGGGGCATAGTCCTTCCCCGTGAACAGCAGT
>NW_008770877.1:0-382 GCF_000715545.1 Opisthorchis viverrini
CCATGAGTTTCTAACAGCATTTATCCGTCCCCCAAGCCAGTATCCAAGTTCTACAACATTGGTTGAAAGGAGATTAACGAACGGCCCATCAAGGGTGAGCGGCTAAGCCGGTAAGAATTTCATAGGGACCAGACCTACCCGGAATAATCGCTGGAAAACTCGAGCGACTCCGAGATGCCCTGTTACTTTTAAAGCCACATCATGTTAGAGCTTTCACATAGCATTCATCTCCGAGCCACTTAATGAACCCAGACAACCAATCCAGTTAATAGGGTTGTCGAAAGAGCAAGCTATGGACATTATGCTGCCCAACATTTTGTAGTCTTATCTCATTCGTCGTTCTAAGAAGCAACCTGATCCTCATTTTCAACACCTATGTCAA
>NW_008770878.1:0-382 GCF_000715545.1 Opisthorchis viverrini
TTTTTTTTCGAGAGACCCACTTGGAATCCCTCGTTTATGAGTATGATTACGGATTTTTCATGGGTTAATTGTTCTCCAGGGTTTTGCAAACCATTCCCCATAGAAATTGTACTGATTTGCACTTTAGAAGGGGAATTTAGTGCATTCGTTTGGAATGTTGATGTGCAGAGTGAACGCACACAAAGATAAAAGTACATTGTTGGCGATAACGCCATGGTTAGAAAAAAGTAACTCTGCCCGTGGTAAAAAAAATCATGAACAAGGGATTCACCTAAAAACCCAGGTGAGCATCTCGGAAAAAATTCGTTCGCAAATTAGTTTATTTCTTTAATTTCGTGAAATTTGATTTGAAGTAGAATAGAAGGTCGACGGAAACTCGGGG
>NW_008770879.1:0-382 GCF_000715545.1 Opisthorchis viverrini
AAGGAACATTCCTCTTCACAGAAAGGCCAGAAGCTTCCCTTTCCTGCAGCGTTATTTTGCACACTAAAAACAAATAAAAATGTGAGTGGAGTTTTGCCGATGGATACCCATTTACGGTGGTTAGAAAAAATGTGGTTTTACAACTGCTCTGCAGGTCTTTGACCTCCTGATCCTTCCAACGTGGTGCATACAAACGCACGAAAGCTTGAGATAGTTTTTGATGGAAAATGGGAGATTATCATTGATGTATGTATATGGCGACAACAGAAATTCCCACAACATCGAGCTAGAATCTTCGTAGTGGAAGTCGAGCCGAAGATATTCGCTTGATATCGGTCCATATTCAGACCAATCACGGTCATTCTTCTGGTCCTTAACCAGA
>NW_008770880.1:0-382 GCF_000715545.1 Opisthorchis viverrini
AATTCTACCGCCAATTTATTTAGTTGTGGAAGCAATTCTCGCAGCAAATCTGTCGGTGGGGTGGAAAAGGGTGAATATTTGAAGAAGTCTAACTATTGGCGCTGCGCAAAGTGGAAGTCGGTAGAATTGTTGTGCTATCTGCTTGCTACGAATTCAGCAGACTACTTGATTGCAGCAGACATCGGTGTGTGTAAACTACATATTACTCGGATGCAATGTAAGATGATTCCAATCGAACTGCCGTGCTCATTGGACACAACAGCAGCCGTCCTTTGGGGACTGCTGTTCAGTGTGTAGTGCGTTCAGTGGATAGTGCGCGAATTTATTAACAGGTAGGTTTGCGGTTCGAACCCACCTGTGCCTCTCGACTTCCCCTGTCTAG
>NW_008770881.1:0-382 GCF_000715545.1 Opisthorchis viverrini
AAAAATTATGAGTTATCCACAGGAATTATCCAAAGGATCCAGTTGGACTCTTCTCCAACTTCCCCCCATTGTCAATAACTTATATTTATTAAAAGTAAAGGTTTTCTGATTCAGGAAGTACAATGTCACAACGCTCATCGCATACTTAGTTTTTCAACCCTTGCAGACTGGACTTCGTCTCGTCACCGATGGGCTGAATAGTGCACAGCCACGTCAAACTATGTCATTTCTTTGTGAAACGACAGCACACGTGCTTTTCGTAGAATACCTAAAAGAGGCGATTGTGTGGAACTTCGCCACCAATTCATTCAGACTTCGACACCGTTCTTTCAAATGAATGTTGACGTAACAAACAGCGAATTCTTTTGACGACTGAAATTTA
>NW_008770882.1:0-382 GCF_000715545.1 Opisthorchis viverrini
TACTCTCATGATCAAGCCTGTCCACAGCATACACCCCGTCTTCATGCTGGTGCTCTCCACTCAAACCGTCCAATCATATTGCAGCCTGCTACTGTGACCTTGACTATTTAACGTATCCCAGCGTTCTAACTGGTCCTCTCTTGCCTGTGTATAATCGGTACGCTCAAATGCAACACAACGTCAGTGCTATCGCACCTTACTATCGCACAGCCACTATTTATTTGAAACCCTGATTATGAACAGACTAAAACAGAAAGCGAGCGAACATGGAGCCCGCCTAGCACAAGCAATCCGAAATACCTACCCCTCGAGGCACGATTTCAGGTAACCGGGCTAAAAACTGACGGCTACACCGACCAGCAACCATATCTTGCAGCGTCTC
>NW_008770883.1:0-382 GCF_000715545.1 Opisthorchis viverrini
GGTGGTGGGGGTTAGTTGTTAATCTTAACTGTTAATCTGGAAAAGATCCTCCTACTTACCTGTGCATACCCGAACGTGATTCAAATCACGATTTACGTTGTCAAACAGTTTTTAGGCGCGGTTCTATGGTGAATACTTGAGTAGACTCACGTGCCGAATTCAGCCCAATGTTTAAAACAATTCGAATTAATGCTGACATCTTTGTTGTTGCACACGTTCCCTATTTTCACTAACCACACTAGGCTGATAGTTATTTACCCCTAGAACCACAATTATGTGGTGGCAGCTGCTCACGCCTTGTCTGACTGACTGCCGACGCACTCGCACGTCGTGTTGCACTCACCGCTGTTGAAATCTGCGAAATCAGTATGTGGGGATACTG
>NW_008770884.1:0-382 GCF_000715545.1 Opisthorchis viverrini
GGACTGTGAACATCCTGTGACTTTTCAAACGCCAAACCATGACGAAGTGATGTGCTCCATTTTGTTTGGTCCGTTGGGAACTTTCCACGTCCGACGATGAAAAACATAAATCCGGGTACGGAAGAAAAACAAGGCGTTTATGAAATTGCATCGTACCTTCTGTTTGACTGGAGTGAATGTGTTGCCTACTGCTGTTTCATCACAATACGTATAAAGTCATTCCAGATCTGGAATCTTTCACATTTTGCTTAAAACATCTTGTTCCACAGTGAACTGTGTTTTGGTCTTAAAAGTTTCCATACCAAATACCACATGGCACTCAGTCTTGTTGGCGCTATCCAAGCCGATTTTGGCTCGAAACTCTCAAGTCTGTTCAACAACT
>NW_008770885.1:0-382 GCF_000715545.1 Opisthorchis viverrini
ACGATAAGGCGTTTACGGCCCTCCTGTTCGGTTATGGGGCCCGAACCTACGAGATCACTCCTTGAATACTGGGTAAAATAGCCACAGTCTTTCCACGAAATATTAATACAACGTTGGTTGAGTTCATTGAGTATACCACGAACTTGTGAACGTAATTTGTTCAGGGAAGTTCTACTGAACATCGCAGCTCAGTCGAACACAATTCTTACTTTGCTTGTTTTCTGTTTGGGGACGAGGTGCTGCGGAAGAAACCACTATGACGTTTGGGGAAGCAGAATTTATTCTGCTGACCCAACTCCTCTTTAAATAGCCTTCAAGTGTTTTGAAATACTTGATGTTCAAAACATGCCCTCCCAAAAATCTTCACTTCAACAGATGAAGA
>NW_008770886.1:0-382 GCF_000715545.1 Opisthorchis viverrini
GAAAAGTGATTCTAAATTCTTTGTTGTTGCTGTTAAACATTTACAAGTTCACAAGAGAGCTAATTATTAATTCATTCTGCTTAACTGTAAGATGTTTTTGCTAGTATATCTTTGAGTGGAGCAACTATTGCGATAAACTGTCTATATCATTTGAATTAGCCGTTTAACATGTTGGATTTATGCGAGTACCCTTGCATAGAGGGTTAAAGTGGCCCATGGATTGGAGAGTTGTGAAGTCGGAAGAAAACGGAGAGTACCAAGAAGTTGGCTCAAATACTTTGTTTAATAACTTCCTGTGTCTGATACGCGGAACTCATGAACTCCAGGCGATTTTAGTGAATAAGCAAGAGCAACCTGTTGTCCAACTTGCTCCAGGTTTCGA
>NW_008770887.1:0-382 GCF_000715545.1 Opisthorchis viverrini
TCGCCGAAACAATAGGGTTTTCGAAGTTGGAATTTGACAGACAGCTAGTCTATTCCATTTACATCTTTCGGTGTTATTTTGCTCGTAGCATTTTGCTTTAGTGAGCCAAAGTCACATCATACTTATTCGCGCTTAGTTACCGCTTTACGGTAGACAAAACATGAAACCACACCTAAACATATTCTGGCGTTCTTCGGTGTTCTTTGAGAATTAAATAATATCCACGGAATATTTGACGCAAACTGCACCCAGGAAAATCGGTCATCGATGCTTGTTTGCTTTGTACTCATCAAGTTCGACATATAAAGTGGGTTTGTTTACCAAACGTCGTAACAACACATTTTCCACTAAGTCAACATTGTTAGACAACAGCATGAATTGT
>NW_008770888.1:0-382 GCF_000715545.1 Opisthorchis viverrini
TTCGCGACCTGGATATGGAAAATTCTTCTGTGGTTGCTGCAAGTGTCCCGCGAAAGCCAAGGATCTCGTCACAGCTAGTAAGATTTTGTTATTTTATGATGGTCAGCATATGTTTAATCTTGTTTCAGGCAAGGTTTGACTTCACCGATACACGGAGCCACCAGTAGTGCCGTTGGTTGAGCTATTGGGTTTGCGGGCTGATCAGGAAGATGGCACAGTAAGATTGTATCTGCTTTCAAGTCCTTGAACAAATTGAACGGACTGAAACGGTCTTGCGTGTAACACACTCATCTTAGAAATACTATGCACAAAGTAAACTACGGGCAGACCATCAGACTAAGTATAGTAGTCGTGGTACCGTCATCGCGACGCCGCACTTGGG
>NW_008770889.1:0-382 GCF_000715545.1 Opisthorchis viverrini
GTTGCCAGATGGGACAAACAGGAAAGGGGATTTTCGCAAGACCACGTAAACGCAAGCTCGGTGCCAAAAAACACTATCAGTGTTGTCTCCTGTCTATGCTCAGATATGATGAAAGACACGTTTGACTGGAACGGTGATTGCGTGGTGCTTCAAGCAAGCTCAGGGGAAGAGTTCTTGAAAGCCGATGAGACCATCAAAATTCATCATCATTTTGTCGACGACTGGGAACAACAGAACGTCAGAAATACAAAACTCACAACTGTATAGGATATCAAATGAGAAACTCATAGAAGAAACTGGATGGATCGATTGAGCAAACAGATCAATTTATTTGGAATGAAGTCGCAACCAACAAAGCAGAAGATCGAACTGATGGCATCTC
>NW_008770890.1:0-382 GCF_000715545.1 Opisthorchis viverrini
GCCTTAACAATTCAAGACGGTCGGGAATCAGAAAGAGCAAGCACGACTCGGCTTCCGAATCGACAGGATATATCGGAGAGATGCCGAAATGCTCAGCAGCCGGGGCCGACCCAACGAAAGTAACTAGAAATCGCTGATATGCAAGCGATAATTAAAGGAGGAACGTTTGTAAAGGTGGATACAACTGATGGGAAAATGGGGATAGCATGTGGTTATCTTACAACTCTGTCTTGATCTGATAGAAGTAGGTTTATCTCAAAGGTTGTTGAAATGCTCTGCGGCAGTAGCTTACAGCTGCGTGATAATCAGTGACACTACAGGGAAGTTCGAGAGGACGCGTTCAATAAGAAAATGGATATTCTGTTATCCACAAATAACGTGC
>NW_008770891.1:0-382 GCF_000715545.1 Opisthorchis viverrini
CAAACCATATCCATCCATTAGCTACTCCGCTTAACAAATCACTTGCACCTGCGGTGAAACCATAGATCGGTGTACAGATACAAGACTCGAGATGCAAGCGGAATAGGGCTTGCTCATATGCCTTCTTACATAGCACAATCACAACTCCACTTCAGTTTTAGCTCCGGGAGAAATCGTTTCATCACTAACTCAGACAAAGCACTCAGGCGATTTTCGGCCAGCGTCCTAGGTCAGAATCAGATGAAATCAAACGAGCATACTGATAATTTATCTCACTACTTCCTTACATGTTCGATGAACTGTGACGAGCTGTTGTTGTGCGCACCGAGAGAAAGACAACTGACTTTGCAATTGCTGTGAATTAATTGGAGGGGATATGTTA
>NW_008770892.1:0-382 GCF_000715545.1 Opisthorchis viverrini
AGCTGTTCCAACCTTCTGGAAACTTTCAGCCCAAGAATCTCCGTGCGAAGTGTCTACGATTATCGATTGAACGCAGGCTATCTCTCGGACACCCGGTTACATAAATCTGGTACACCACCAATCCAGGTTCCTGGGTCAGCCACCTCTTAATGACTCTATCACACAAAGTTAGCGCAGTACTCGGGTATTTAGGATGTTGAGATTGCCGCAGGGAGTCACGTCGTCACCAGCTGTAGAAGCGCGTACTTGTCGCCCAGTGGTTATAAGGGCCTCCCGTAGACCCTCAAGCGTCCGCGGAGGTCGGCATACAGCTTCTTAATATAGGATCAAGAATTAATGTAAATACCCTTTATCAGGAAATTCAGATTCCTGAAAGTAACCC
>NW_008770893.1:0-382 GCF_000715545.1 Opisthorchis viverrini
CACTTGTCATTTGTGTTCTCATTCAGGGGTGTCGTTTATCACGCGTATCGAGTCTTGCGTAAAAACATTGTCCCAGCGGAGAATATAACTACTTTTGCCTACAACGATATTGCAAATAATCCCAGGTAAATATCACGTAAAGTTTCCGCTAGATGGTAGCAATTGTAGTTTACAAAACGCATTTCGTTGCTTAGCCTAGAGAAGTCTCATTGTTCTTCCGTATTTCTTATTCACATCAATGATTAATTTGAGTTTCAGACAAGTATGGGTTTTCCTGAGTCGCTTCGATTGCCTTAGCAGATTTTCTGTTATTTGATGTATTTTCATGAAGGCAGACGACGTAGAACCCAGAGGCAAGCAGCACATTCTGATGATGATGATG
>NW_008770894.1:0-382 GCF_000715545.1 Opisthorchis viverrini
ACTCTTCGGCAACCGACAAACCGTTTCCCCCAACTTGGTGCCCATCAGGTGAGGAAGATTGTCGAGTTACCCTCAAATTTATGAATGGCTGAAAAACTGTTGGATGCAATCCGCGATTAACACATGTGCAAAGTCACTTATTTTCACCTCTGAATGCCCGAGCTTTGGTTTAAGTTGAATCAAGACCGCTATCACTGATTACAACCGTTGCATCTGTTGACGTGATGTGGAGCTACATTGTTGACTGAAATGCTCCAGTCTCCCCGACCTATCAGCCAACGCAGATTGAGCAAGGCAGAACCAAGGCAAATCGGGTTGGAAGCGGAGCTTATGAACGAGTGAAGCTAGGAGACGCGGTATGCACCACGCAAGCCAAGAAAGA
>NW_008770895.1:0-382 GCF_000715545.1 Opisthorchis viverrini
AGCGGACGAAATCAATAACCTGAATGCGAGATCTTTTGCGAGGGCGATTCATTGAATATCATGTAAAATTTTAAAGGACACGAACATTCCCTCGTAATAGTACAAGGTTTTCTCTACACCAGTAGTGCTGGTTGCAACGAGCGTGATCAGGATATACACACTCGCCCGGTCAAATACTTATCTTTCTTTGTCCACAATTTTCAGTGTATCGGGTAAACTGTTGCGCGCATCTAGCTAATACATCCAATAGATAACTGAGGCTTTTCGATGGAAATTGGGATGGTTAGTCGCGTTTGCTACGTGTGTTTCAGCTCACAAAAAAAGCACTTTGTTTCCTGAATTACACATTCAACACTTATTATTGCCAAACGGACGGACGCCA
>NW_008770896.1:0-382 GCF_000715545.1 Opisthorchis viverrini
ACTGTTCGAATGCCTAAGCCATCAATCACATGTGCTCGACGACCCTGGAATCAATCGGGTTAATTTTGTTCATTTTTCGCAAATCTCGCTCACTCAGTGACCTGTTACGAAACTTAGAGCTACGATCACTCATGGGCTGGTGAATAGGTGGTATTTGTTCTCTTCCGCAATGCCGAAAACTGGCTTGCAAACCGCTTCGTCGTCGCACGAGAGGGCACTTTCTGCCAGGTCAGGTTCTCCAACAAGAAGAATTTTCGGATGACACAGACAATGATGTAGCGACTAGGAAATAGGCCTTCGGAAGACATACCATATAAATGGTTCAGTGATCTCTTGAAGCTGAAATGCTCACAACAATGGTTTTTGGCCTTTTCTGGAGAAC
>NW_008770897.1:0-382 GCF_000715545.1 Opisthorchis viverrini
TAGATGCAGTGAATTCCTCTCCTTAGTGTGGAATAAACCGAGAGCTGTACCGCACAATATTATCTGGGTTGGGTATTTTAAACAAAATCCAGGGTCTTATTAATCTCATTGACTTACAACTCCACTCTGACCATCAGATAAGCGTGGCTTGCACGATCTACTGAGATGCTATAAGTGAGACAACAAACGATACATAGGAAACATCCGAAAGTGGTTGTAGCGTGATATTAGTGCATCTACTAAAGTAGAGTTTCGCATTTGACCCAAGTATGGGCTGTCCCCCCTTAGATTGCGTGATAAATCCGGGAGCTGGGTGCAAAAGTGATTCGACGGAGTTGCAGTCAATGTGCGGCAGCGAAGTGACTTTGACTAGAAAAATATC
>NW_008770898.1:0-382 GCF_000715545.1 Opisthorchis viverrini
TGTGTTAGTGTATGTGATGTGACCGTGTTCACCCATGAGATTCAACAACTAAAAACTCAAAATCTCTTCAGTAATCTATTTCTAAAGGAGATATTCCTCTGGATCATGATGGCGATCTCAGAGGACATATGTGTCAATGGTATGTACTTCAATGGGACGGCCCTTTGGTCTATCTATTAATGTAACATTTCGAAACCCGATTGTTTCCAGAATGTGAAAATAGAATTTATGCAGCTGCACGACGCGTGTGCTGCTTTGAGAAAAAATTTTTCACTGAGCAAAACAGTCGATAGATTTTAGTGTCTCAGTTTGGAACTGAGTTGACTCAGTTTCGCTCAACCCTTTGGTTGCATGCACCAATGAGGGAGATTAATGTCGAATG
>NW_008770899.1:0-382 GCF_000715545.1 Opisthorchis viverrini
ATTGGCTGCTGAGACCCCTGTTTAGAGCCATTTTTCCAACTTATTTGATATGCGCAGTGGGTAGATCAGAGCAGCGTCAATGATTCTCTTGAGGCCTCTGGAGACAAATGGACAGCTGACATAATCGGACTTTCAAGGCCACATACTTTGTCCGATGAACAGGACCCATTTGCATTAGCTCAGTAGATCATACCGGGTCGAGTGCGCTGGCCGGTATCAACCTCCGTGGACGCAGCCCCACTGGTCACACAATTTATCCACAATCTGGCATAAATTCTCTAGCAGCTAGAATGACTGTACGCGGCTTGTAGCTGATAAAATGATAAAACTGACGGTGATCAGTTACCTTGAGTAGATATCCAATTACGTGTTAAGCGTAGTT
>NW_008770900.1:0-382 GCF_000715545.1 Opisthorchis viverrini
AATGCAAACGTGAATATTCAAAGCAGTGGAATGCACGTTCTTCATATGACGGGCATACATATCAACTTATATACAGCGGTTCTAAGCTCCCGAAACAAGGCCATTTCAACAAATGTTCGAAGTGACCTTTGGTGCACAGCGCAGCCATTCATGGAAGCATCTGTTGGCGATAATTTAGCGAGCAAATATTGGGAACTAAAAAGCAACACCGCACGTTTGCAACCAACTCGACAAATGACCAAATCCCTTCGCACTATAGAGGTCGTCTTAGTATGAAGGGACCATTGTTTAAACCCATGACAGGATAACCTGCTCCCCGAAAGAGTCGTTCATAGAAAACGTGATGTGCAGTTACTATCAAACAGAATGCAGCTATACATTA
>NW_008770901.1:0-382 GCF_000715545.1 Opisthorchis viverrini
TTGTAGTACTCTGAATGCAGTCGATGGGGCGTTAACGAGGGAGGAATTCTAGGCTGGGACGCCCAGTTTGCTGGCTGGGAATTGAGCTTAACCGGATCACCTATCGATCTGTTGAAGCAAGCAACGTAAAAATGATGCCGACCGGTAGGTATCCATACACCTCCATAGGAATAACATATTGACATTTTTCTATCTATTGGCTTGCAACTGGCTTGTATTCTGCATGTTTCATAAAATGAGGCTTCTTGTGAGGAAATCGGACGTATGGAAAACGTGACATCTATATCAGTCAACGTGATTAGTGTACAGAAATGGGATCACTAGAAGGGGTATAATTCAGTTATACTTCAGTGCGTTTTCAAATAAACTGGACTGGATTTCA
>NW_008770902.1:0-382 GCF_000715545.1 Opisthorchis viverrini
ACGGGTAACCGCACTTCCGCATCCCCCAAAAGCTAGTGACTCCCCGTTTTCTTTGTATTTAGCGTTTCTGGGACACTGCAACTATGCCAATGTGCAAAATTTCATTAGTCTCTGCTTAAGGGTACTTACTGATTGCAACTACAAAATTACTTTTTTCTCACCTGTAGTTGATATATTGGAAACGGAATCTCCTTCTCTGTGCGTTGATGACACAACCAACGAATTGCCAACCGAGTTGGATCGTCCTCAGAGCCCCCTCTTAGAAGTTGACGCACAACTGGAAGAAAAGTCGACCGAATCTGATATGTCTGAGAGTGAATGTGACACTCCCAACGAAGTAGCTGAGACGGAGATAACCAGGATCGTGGAAAAGGTTTGCAAT
>NW_008770903.1:0-382 GCF_000715545.1 Opisthorchis viverrini
TCTGTGCCCTGTAATTAGTGTGAATTTTCGTCGTAGTACGGGATCAAGAGCATTCGAACAAGACACATGGATTTGAGTAGCACTCATAAAATAGTAGTAACTTCAGTGGACGGATTGTAGATGGGGTCTTGCCTAGGTTAGGGCTGATGTCGGACAGGTCTATCAAGGCACTGGGATGATACTGTCAGGGTCCCAAATTGACTGACTGAGTATACAATCGTATTACGGCCCATGTCTCCTGAACCAGCCAGCATTTTTTCGGCAACATCGATAGCTTCACCCCAAGCTGCCGTAGGCGGACATTTGTGAACCTGGCCTGGTTGGAGAACTACAACCGATATCAGTGGTGTTCTTTTTGTCAGTTTCTGTTCAGATTGCCTGA
>NW_008770904.1:0-382 GCF_000715545.1 Opisthorchis viverrini
TTTCTACATTTTCACAATAATGTGGTTCGTTAAAGCGTTTTCGCAGCCTCGCAGTTGGTGGTGGGATTTTCTTGAAATGGTTCTGGCTTTTTTCTTTGCTAGCTTAGTAAATCCAGGTGTGACTGCAAAAGTAGTCAAGCGGATACCGTAACCCTAGTGAGCAGATCTTGTCAATTAAATCAGTTGTACAGCATCTCTAGAATACTTGAAACACGCTGATGACAAGCGGACGGGTAGTTTCGGTGCAGCGCGGGTTTCTTCTTGTGGAGAGCTTTAAGAACTGAGTGCGATCTTTCTCTCACTCTGATGCTGAATTTGAGTTAAAGTGGTATTCGAACTAATTTTTGAGTTAACGGAGTTTGATTTTCTTTAGCCATTCAAC
>NW_008770905.1:0-382 GCF_000715545.1 Opisthorchis viverrini
TGAATTCAAACTTTCTCACAAATATTCTCTGACAGGTACTTTCGCCGTCGTCAGCTTACTCATGGCAGAACCAATAGAACGATTATGTGCCGAGACGACCGAATCATTTGGTGGGAATACAACAGGCGCGGACTTCCCCGTACCCGTGTGTTATGCCCCGGAAGATCCGAACACTGGGGAATATTTTGACTACCGTCCAGTCGTCGCGTTCACCTTGTCTTTTCTTATCGGCATTGTCCAGGTGAGTGGGACAGATGAACCATAATTATCAGCGTCCCTCAACTTTTCTCCACTCGCGGTTGAAGGGTGGTTTGTGAGATACATTTACGTACTAATATTGCTGAAAACTTTTCGACAGCTCACGGCTGTCTTCACCCTTCTT
>NW_008770906.1:0-382 GCF_000715545.1 Opisthorchis viverrini
TGGAAGTTCATACCTTATTTAGGCGAACCCATAAATCGACTGTGTGGTCATTTTGTACAATGAAAGATGTAGAGACAGGGGATAGACTCACCTGTCCGCAGAATGCACTCCCACTGAAGCTGGCCGTCGGAGTATATCCTGTTTCTATATGAACCGTGAACACTGTAAAGGCAAGCATTTTTGGAAAATAAATAGCAATATGAAGGAATATTATCTAGACGTAACACGTAACTCACAACTTGGCTGAAAACTCCTCGACAGCACACGAATGTCTCTCCCTTCTTGTGGATGATCAGATAGCCACAATGCCCGAGACTCCATCACCCTTGCTACGTTACGTTTAAGCAGCAACGTACTACAATGTCTTGAATATCACACTAAC
>NW_008770907.1:0-382 GCF_000715545.1 Opisthorchis viverrini
TGAACATAGAGATAATGAGATACGGCTAAACCAGAACTTCAGGATTTAGTGCAACAAAGCTGTACTGCATGAAACTTCGTATTCATTTCCTTATCTCATCAAACGCGTGATAGAGATTGCAGTAATAAATAGATGGAAAGGGAGGAAAACTACCATGTCTGTAGTTTGTCAACGCGAAGAAAAGCCACTTCTATCCGCCCAGATCGAGAGAACTCCATAACTCTACTGTTTGATGTGTTGAACGCGGCGTCAGATGTAGCTCCTGGATCGATGTGACACTTGTTGTTACTCGGATGATGGGCAAACAACTAGGTCAGCAGGACAGGACGATGTGACCCTGCTTGACCTTGTGGCTGTGTCAGTGCGCCTAATTGTTTCAGCT
>NW_008770908.1:0-382 GCF_000715545.1 Opisthorchis viverrini
CGCTGTTGAATCAACCTTCAAAGCAAATGACCGCATTGACAAGTTACCTTCAGTCAGAATCACTGGTGTTTTTATTTCTGAGCCATGTGCCCTGAATTTTATTTTTGATTACGTTCTTTATAATAGTAGTGATTATTTTGGACCAGCTCATGGATTGAGCATCAAAAGTCATCCTGAAATATTGTTACGGAAATGCGCTGTCACACACTTTTACATTGTTCCGCCACAATATACATTGGTTTGATGAACCAATGTCCTGGAATTTGCTACCTGAGTTACTAAGGTTTTCGAATATTCCGACCAGTAATCTATAAGCTTAAAATCGCTGAACCCTACTCTTGATGATATATCTACCAAACCCTTTCCGCAACGGAATGAGAAG
>NW_008770909.1:0-382 GCF_000715545.1 Opisthorchis viverrini
ACGGGCTTTTCCAGAGCTTAGATTTGTTTATCGAACTAAATGGTCAACTCAGCCCCGTTGCTCGCAACCCAGAAACCGACAGTTTCCAAGTATGATATGTTGTGCTGAATTCGGCGAATTTTTCAGGGTACTTTTGTTTTTGAACACAAAGATTTGCCCAAGGGAGACCATACTGTCCGCTTCTATGACGAGCTTGGTGCTGCAGCTTTTCGACGTGCTTCAAAGACGGGTGGTGATGAAAACGCCGTTACTCCGTTGTTCACAGTTACAGTGAAGCACAAAGTGAGCCTCGTCCATTTTGTCTCATGATCATAACTTTAGGGAATATCTACGACGCCATGGATCTACTCTGAGACCATTGTGTTGCTTGCAGCCTCATCAC
>NW_008770910.1:0-382 GCF_000715545.1 Opisthorchis viverrini
TTTTCACACTCACGGTTGACGACACCGGCGGAAGTGACGTAGTCGTCGGCATCGTGCTTGGTAAATTTGAGACGATTTTGTCGGACATTTAAAAGTGAATGTTGCTAACTGAACATTCCACTGTTTGTGAGAAGTTAAGATCCTTTGGACGTTTGGGAATTTCGCTCGAGGGTGCTAAGTTTTCTGACCAAGAGACGGAATTTTCACGCATAATCTTTGTCGGTAAACTCGTTCTGGAAGTATCTTCCAAACGACTGTACCATGAAGCGAATGTGAGACCAGATGTTGCTTCGAAGGGAAATTTGGTAACGGCTCCTGTGATAGAATCGGAAAAGGACAATGAACTGCCACTTTGAGATGGAACTGATGTCGAAAGACTGAT
>NW_008770911.1:0-382 GCF_000715545.1 Opisthorchis viverrini
TCAAATAATTTTATTTGCCTAAATGATCATGAAGAACGACGCGTTTTTGGCAGTTTCTAGCAATTTTGTGGACGTGCAGCTTGCGTTCATTCGTGAAGGATAGAACACCAGATGTCGTCATCTCGGTATCCGTTTTTTTGGAAATGAGAAGTTACATGTAATTCGGACAAATGGTCAACGTAAACAAACTATATTTTCAAACTTCACTTTACGTCATACGGGATGTCAAGAAAGACTATCACTTAGGAGAATCTTGTACGACAATAAAAACTTATAAACCGGACGACATTTTCCGCTCCTGTTTCCACTTAAATAGGGACACGAGATTCAATGAAACGTAAATATGTTTTACCAAATACATGGTAAATTCTTTCTAGATAGC
>NW_008770912.1:0-382 GCF_000715545.1 Opisthorchis viverrini
TCTGAGGACAAAGGAAATCCAGAACCACGAGACCCAGAGCCGAACAAAGACTCAGAGAAGAGATCAATGAAACAATAAACTACTAAAATTAAGGGATACACCACAAACCAGCCAAACAACAGAGAAGACGACCACGACACAATACAGATCACGAAGGTGTTAACCGGAAGAGACAAAGAGAGAGAGAAGAGACAAGAGACGAAAATTTCAACAGTAGCGTGACCGTAGAAAGCAAGATATGCAAACTGCAACGTAACACAGATCAAGATCGGACCAACTAGAATCCAAGAAGGATGATTGCCAATGGCCATTTAGGTTACAGCGCTCTTTGTAAACCATATAAATGCAGACATGAAGAGTGGAACTACCCAACCAACAGCGC
>NW_008770913.1:0-382 GCF_000715545.1 Opisthorchis viverrini
GATCAGTACACACTTTGTCCGTTTGAAGTCCTGCCTGAAGCTCTCGTACTCGCGTTGCAGCTGTCGAAACAGGGCGCCGCAATACTGTCGTTCCTGGCAGTCGTATTGCGACAGGTGCGTATTGCTTGTGTCCACCTTTTTGAATGAAGATAGGATCACCGATTGACCAGATTTGTCCCGACATAAGAACAAGGAGATGTTGGAAACATCTCCGCTTCTCCATATATACTCGTGCCTACACCGATCTGTTTTTTCACAGCTGAATCTTAGCCGAATCCTTCGTACTAGTCTTCTCCAACAGAATCTGCTCTGATGTCTGGAATCGCGTATCACTTGAAATATAAGGCACCAATAGGCCGACATATTCGTTTGAAGAATATCT
>NW_008770914.1:0-382 GCF_000715545.1 Opisthorchis viverrini
TTACAGAGAGATGAACTGCTGCATGAATATCCAAGCCCATTCTACCTGACATTTGGGTATATTTCTTGGGAAGTTACAAACAATTCAGTCTTAAAGACAGTGTCAGGATTTTGACGGGAGTCGTGTGACGGAGAGCCGCTATGTAAATCACGTGCATCGCAATGAACGTAGACCAATCGCATATTAATATGAGAGATCCGAATGAAGAGTGAGAACATTTGACCATGTTCTTCTTACTCTTTCACTGATAGAATTACCTGTGACACCGTAAGAATTGCATAGTCTGTGTAAACTTTTAGGACCCTATCCCAAAAGTCCAGTAACATTAGCTGATAAATTCATTCTTCCCGTTCAAGCAAGTCTGTTTAACCAAGTATAAATG
>NW_008770915.1:0-382 GCF_000715545.1 Opisthorchis viverrini
GCAGAACTATGAGATTCCGAGTGTGACAAGTCTCCACTGGCGACTCCAGCAGCTGGATACAGCAGCAGTGATCCTGTCCTTCTGGTTAGCAGACTTCACCTTTCGACGCTGCATTCCACATCCTACGTGCAGGGTGAATATGAAAGAATCGATCTAATGAATGGGACTTTATGAGGACAATCCTCAGGGAATTCGACCGCCACCGAGTACGCAACGGTTATTTTCATTCAACTAATCGGTTTTCCAGAAGAAGCTTCACGTGTGGTGAAACTTGCGATGGGAATCCTTGTACTGTAACTTGATGCTTCCTCAACCAGATGGATCGTTTTTCATGTCCATACAACATTTGTTAATTGTGCCAACAGCTCCCTGAAAGACATCA
>NW_008770916.1:0-382 GCF_000715545.1 Opisthorchis viverrini
GTTTTGATGAATGAGGAAATGGAGCTTCGATTTGGCTTGATACTGCCTCTCTCGTGACACACAAAGCGTTGCCAACAATTTAACGGCAACACATTGTTTTAACTGTCTGTTTGCTCCCACAGGAGTTCCCTGTGTTTCTGGTTGTAGTTCATCCAGACGATTATCCACTGTAGGCCATAAACTTAGGAAGAATCGTAGGCTGTTCCATGAATTCCGTGATTTCTCTTTCCTTATTGTAATTAACGAGCTTATGACTGATATTATCACAGCCAATCTCGCTCTTGAAAATCGCGAATATTCAACCGCCGTAGCCCATGCTCTACAATCTAAGATGCTGTGGTGTCTCTTTCACTGGCGTTGCTTCCCAAATTCATCTGCAGTT
>NW_008770917.1:0-382 GCF_000715545.1 Opisthorchis viverrini
TGATTCAGTGTCTATCAAATGCTGTTTGCTAATGGCGAATCAGGGAGGTACCACAATTTCCAGACGATAGTCGACGTATATGCTTCCTGAACGACGCTGCACTACTGGCAGTGCATTTGACAAAAAGTTCAGAGCAAAAAAGTAGCTTTGAAAATACCGTTATTACACTGGTCTCACTTAACCGAACGCACCCAGAATTCCACATTCCGTCGTGGGCTGCTTGAGAGTTCACTATCACCTTATGATTAGTGTTCGTTCAAGTAAATTTAGCGTTCTCTATTATAGTAAGTCTGGTTAGTCTGACCTAAGGTTGCTATTGTGTTTTTGTATGCAGTGTCATGTTACTTGTTCCTTGTGTTACACAGTAAACAAATTCATTTAT
>NW_008770918.1:0-382 GCF_000715545.1 Opisthorchis viverrini
TTTCCAGCAACCTTATGAGAAGTACATTATGAATAGACGAAGCACCGTCTTGGGAACAACCAGACCTCTTCGGGTAGCTAATAAGGTACAGAAGATCAGCTTTTTGGACTTACCTTCAGTTGAAGTGTGCTCGCAAAGCAACTAGTTCATCATCATCAATGACAGCGAAACGTCAGTAGTAAGTGCTGGCGCTTAAATACTATCATGCTATCCATAAAATTGCACCCTGTAAATGGAGTCAATCTATGCTGGGAAGCCGAAAAACGTACGGCTGTTTCTTACTTATTGGGGATCTTTGATAGTGCGCATCTTACGAAACTTCAGAGATTTCCGAACCTGCAACCTCCCTCTACTAGTTTGAACACTTAACAGTTCGGCAACG
>NW_008770919.1:0-382 GCF_000715545.1 Opisthorchis viverrini
TATGCATTTTCCAAATGGCCAGGAAGTCTTGATCCCGACACCCTGACCTAGAGGTTTAAACTTTCAAACATTCGGCAATCACGTGTTGATCATCATTGTGTATAGTTTGCACTCAAACGGGACCCGTCTTTCAAATCCTATCACGTGATCACATAGTGGCTAATTCCTTGGGGAATGACTCCTCGGATGGAAGTTTCACTTGCTTTGTGAATTTTTTCTTACCGTGAACTACCCAAAACCTGATGAATTTTCGGCATAGAGTGACCCTCTTTACTGGTCGAAATTTCAATTAGGAAACATGATCGGTTTCTCGATGATATTTCATAGCATGTGGTGGTTCTCCTGACCTTTTTTTCTATTCTGAATGCTATAAATTAGTGGG
>NW_008770920.1:0-382 GCF_000715545.1 Opisthorchis viverrini
GCCCAGCCTCTGCTGTTTTGTTTGTATGCCGTAAGGTGCCAGTGAATTGCCCAGGTGAAACACATTTCTTACACTAGGACAAAATGCCAACGCTGAAGACTGCTGCCTACTGATCACATAGAGTCACAACGCGGAAAGTTACCGGGACGGGAAATCCATCGTTCTTGCTTATCGCCAGTTATTTGCAGTTGGTGCTTCGTAGTGATCTGCCTCCACCGAGCTCGAAAAAGCAATGAGTTCAGTGCGGTGCGTGATTGTTTTTAAACTGCGGTCAACAGTCTGTGGGTTGCTACGCCTTGCCAACCTGTCAACGCGCAAATAAATTGCCACACCGCATCTACTCGATGGCGTTCATTCATTTTTATGTGTTCCTTTGCGTTTG
>NW_008770921.1:0-382 GCF_000715545.1 Opisthorchis viverrini
TTTTTTTTCAGTGTTTTCATCACTGTTACCATAAACTTTACAATCTAAAATACATTAAATCAGAGACTGAGATGAAAATCGGAAAGTAGTGGAGTTGGATTGTAGGCTTCGACAGGATTTATTGTTTCGACCCGTATTTAAGCACCCAACACCTGAGTTTATCACCTTGAAAGAGAGATCGGCATTCAGTGCTGAAACGATATTGCGGGTTGAACTGGATGGAACCAAGCCAGGAAAATCCGTGGACGAAGAACACAGAGAACAAGTTCCGCAAAAATACACATTAAGAAACGGTTTGGCTGTAATGGTGAAAATATAACAACACAGATTGACCATCAGGCCATCGGCCGTGCCTCAAGAAGGCTCTGTATGCCTACTCACG
>NW_008770922.1:0-382 GCF_000715545.1 Opisthorchis viverrini
TTTAGGTAAGAACAAAAGAAATCCTTGTTTTACTCCGGGGACAATGGTGATGATTGTAAATTACGTCAACCAAACGTAACAATAATATTCGGTTGATTGAATTGTTGAGCACTTTTACATAGATTGGTGTTATCGGATTCTGTTGATTTAAAATACTCATAAGAAATTGTCAGGTCGATATAGTTGATTGATAAGGTGGGTGCAGTTGATAACTGCACTTAGTACTCATTCCTTATAGTCCAGGCACTCAAAGGGCTGTGTGTAGTTCCTAGTAAACGGAGTGAGTGAAAGTGTGCTCCACAGAAATAACTGTGTGAATTCGTCTCAGCCGTTGGAATACGTATTCTTTCCCCGTCGTGCATTGATGGTACCGCTACTACTG
>NW_008770923.1:0-382 GCF_000715545.1 Opisthorchis viverrini
GGTTCACTAATTACCAGAAAGGCTGAAAATTTCCAGATTTTGTATGGAAACTCTTTGTACTTCTAAGGAAATTCTGGACATCTTGTAGGCACAAAAAGAAAGGAGCTCACGGTAACTTTAGTGACATTTGATAGAATGAAGAGAAAAATCATTAGGTCTTTGATAATACCGTTCATTACAATTAGTAACGGAATGTCTTGACACTCGGTAGAGCATTTTTGGTCAGTTAACTTCTGTCATGTTGCCATTAATTTGCCTGTCACATAATAAGATGCTTCAACTTATCAGAGGTTGACGTCCATCTAATACCACTGAAATTTTTTGAGTATAAAGAAAACAAATGAAATTCATCTTCATTGTAGAGAACTAAGTCATTACGATT
>NW_008770924.1:0-382 GCF_000715545.1 Opisthorchis viverrini
GTGCGCCGTGTCTGCTAGATGTTGTACGAATTGCGTTGCTGTACGACGTAAAAGCAACTTGAATGCTAACTAAATGAAAAAAGCCTGTCCACTGACACAATCAGTATAATACACTCCCGAAATCGGCTCTCCCAAAGAAACATCACCCCTAGGACTGCCACAAGAGAATTTCTCGTAAGCGTTTTTTCAAAGTGATTGTCTCTCCTAAAAAGAAAATAAAAGGAAAGTGGAGTGGTTGGCCCTTTGCGAAAAGCAATGAAGAGTCTGATGGGTGACGCTATTTTAGCCTTACCCGAAGTGGTCACTCTCCGAAGAGGCACTGCATTTGAGAATTTCGGTATCTGAGTTGGGCACAAATTTATATTGGGCAAAGGATATACAC
>NW_008770925.1:0-382 GCF_000715545.1 Opisthorchis viverrini
TTCACTTTACTTAGAAACTGGTCAGCTTGCCTGCAGTTTATTCTGTGTTGAGTTCCGCCTATATTTCTTTCAATCAGGCGGCTACACCTTGTCCTTTTCGTTCATTGCTTCAAGCTTTTACGCATATGCTGGTGATTAAGGCTACACTGTACTCTCCCAAGCTGTGTTTGCGTTGAGTATTTTTCTTACTTTCTCTTTGCAACGAGTTTCTAGCTCAGTTCTTATTGGCTTCTTCCTACCCTGTTGTCCAACCTAGTTGTCTGATTCTATATTTTTGCATAGCCTCTGGTAACCAGCCCGTTTGATTCTCGATTGAATGAATGTTGTCCGAGAAGACTTTTTTATTCCAATTATTCTGTCCTGCACATTCGGAGCTTACGTT
>NW_008770926.1:0-382 GCF_000715545.1 Opisthorchis viverrini
TTTTTAGCAACTATCCCTCTACAGCCTAACCTGTTCTACCGTACGCTCCCACCAAGAAACCTCTTGGATCCCACAAAACAGTTGGAAATGGTTCAGCGACTCCGAAGTCCGGAGATCAATCCACTTTCACTTATCCAACCGGACCGCCAAACATGTGGCATCAGACCGAGTTTCCCGGCTGTTGCGTTCAATAATGTCCTTACTAGTTATCCGTATAGACCTGCTCCGGCAAGCAATCCGTCTGAACCAAAGACTATTCTAAACGAACCTGATACTGCTAATATGTCTCACCTTGGTACCCAGCAATTTCTAGAGAAACTTGTCTCCGATTCTGCAAGGAACTTCGGTCTGCCTGCGCGATGCGAACAAGAGTATCCGGCTG
>NW_008770927.1:0-382 GCF_000715545.1 Opisthorchis viverrini
TTTGGTCGAAATACCGACACACTCGAGTGGAAAATCTAGCCCGGCTGTTATAACATCTCATGAGGATCGAGTCATAAAAACACAATGTTCCCTGGCTCTGTAGGAGTTTGGAGCGCAACCTTTCAACTGGCAACTTACACGTCCGCAGATTTGGTTCAATGAAGTACTCTCAGGCGAGTTAGAAATTCGGAGGAAATCCAACTTTCTAACCGTCAAAATAGCGTCCTCGGACACTCCATTTCTGGGCTGGTTGTTCGAAGTAAAGTCTAGAGTTTCACAATAAAACGTCGCTTTGACAGTGGAGTTTAAACTCACCGTATTTGACAAATGTCTAGGGTAGTTCAAAATATGCGCGTCGTTGAAAATACATCTTCTGAGGTCC
>NW_008770928.1:0-382 GCF_000715545.1 Opisthorchis viverrini
CCGGCAGGCTTTTAGGACCAAATCGACATAAAAGCGTGACGAATAGATAAAGTGAAAGAATCAATGATATGCTTATGAAACCATTTGCAAAAATCACTCGCAAACCTCAGTGAATACTGCATCTCGCAAAACCCGTTTATCAAAGAAGTCATGATCTTCAGACGGCCACAGGAGAAATGTTTCGGACAAGCAGCACTTCAACACTTGCGAATGGACCGAAAAGAAGCAGACATTATGAAGAACATTGACATCGGTCAGTCGCTATTTCGCAGACCCTCCGTGGCCAAACACAAGAAATCACGAGGACTTGTTCCTAAAAGTCATACCAAAACAACAATCACACTCTTAATATATTTCATATCCCTTTCACTTCGAATTTTGC
>NW_008770929.1:0-381 GCF_000715545.1 Opisthorchis viverrini
AGGTTCACTGCCACAAAGGTGTGAGGCAATGGATGAGGTTTTTAGATGCCGCTACTAGGATACCTGTTCCGTGAAATCTTAATGGATGGATTTGCCTTCGCTGACGACTGAATCGTGTATGCAGAAAGTCAGACCCGCCTTAAAGAGAAGCTTGAGACTTCTGCGGTGGAGTTAAGAGGAGCTGGTATGAAAAGCAACACCCGGAGGACGAAAGCGATGTTTGGGGGACAGAGAACATCGGGCGACAGCAGTCTCAGTTGAACGATTTTGCTTCGACGAGGAACTCATCACTCCTCTGAGTCCAACAAACACGGTGACGTATTTGGGCAACATCCTTAATTCAAAGGGCAAGAGAGTCTGCAACCACCAACAGCAGCTGCT
>NW_008770930.1:0-381 GCF_000715545.1 Opisthorchis viverrini
CTCCATCAAATTGTGCTTGTTTACAGCAACTGGCTGTCGAGCAAATTGGAAAGACATCTTATAGGGCGGAGAGCTTAGCTGCTTCAACCCGCATGCACTCTCTCTTAAACCCGTTGCAGTCACCCTCGCTGCCGTGCGCTTTTGGCAGCTTTTCAAAAGAACAAACACTGCATTGATCTAACTTTAGGAGCGGCGCCATTTGGGTAAAGTCTGTGTATAGTCAATTTTAAACCAGTGTGTCATCGATTGATTTTGGTCACCCAGTTCTTACTTGTCTGCTGAGAATGCTTTGATTTGTGTGCGCAGCAAGCCGATTGCAACAGCACTTGCCTGCCTATTGTCGAATAATTTGTCCATAGTCTGTTCGTGTAAGTGCTTACC
>NW_008770931.1:0-381 GCF_000715545.1 Opisthorchis viverrini
GGAGTCCGCTTTCATCATCATAAACTTAGCCATTTGTAAGGCCACGTTTCCAACACGAGCCTCGTTCATTTCTCTAGGAGCAGAATTGTATGTGGCGATGCTAGGGGCTCACCAAAAATCGGTCTAGACATCAAAGACCATTGTTCTGGTAACCGGTTGATGTGCCAATCATTCCGAACAAGTAGCCGGGCACCATAAACAGCCATTAAGCTACAAAATGAGTTCAAGACAACTCAGCCAGTAAAGGGCGAAACTGGTGCCCAGAATGTTCCTGGTTCCAAGCTAACAGTTACCGCTGGATTATCCTTGCCCAATACACATGGAAGCTGATTGTTAGGCGGATCCCGCTTTACTGCCCGCAGTCAGGTGCTGCTACGGCCG
>NW_008770932.1:0-381 GCF_000715545.1 Opisthorchis viverrini
GTAGCAGGTTCGGTGACAGTTGGTGCGCGTTATTCGGTTGTAGCTCATGTGACTGTTGGTTTGTTCGACGGGTTCGATATTTTCGCTTGGGGAGGTTTCGTCACCAGTGAGTGCTCTCGTTTACGTAGGCTTTGAAAGAGTACTCTGACGTGTTGATTTGGTGGCTGTTTGTATGGTAGATTTTACGGAATTTATTTGGTCCATTTGCGCAGCGTGTTGCCTTACAGTTCACATAACTTGCATTTGATCGTCCCATTCTGGATATCAGGCGGTAGCTGTGTATTTAAGGAAACATGCCATTGGGCGCACAACGGGGTCGTCTTGATGTCTCCAACCGTTGTGTGATCCGTCTTACGGTCCCCTTCCAGATGGATGACGATG
>NW_008770933.1:0-381 GCF_000715545.1 Opisthorchis viverrini
TGCCCATGCTTCAAAACATCCACCAACTGGTCCCGGGCTCGAAACTTTGAACGCTTGGGGGGCTTGCATAGCCCGAAGGATATCCTTTCGTAGGGGTAAATGGTACTTCTTGGCAGCCTAGAACTCTCACTTATCTGAACAGAAGGTGGTTCTAAATGGCGTTGTCCTGTTCATATATCCCATCCTCATGTCCACGCATAGCGATAAAAAGCAATATTAAGTGTTTCAGTTTCTAAATAAAGGTCTCGAGGTCCCGATAACCATTAGTTATTGCTAATTTATTAATTTTGTGGCCGTAGGAGACAGGTGATGCAGTGCAGATGCATAAGATTTAACACAGCTTTGCTCACTATTTCAGATGCATACAGAAAAATCACAAGG
>NW_008770934.1:0-381 GCF_000715545.1 Opisthorchis viverrini
AATTCGGCTTTCACCGGAGTACCTGGCAAGTACACTCATCCAAGATCAAGTTAGTGCCGTTGTATTTTCTATGTGCTTACTTCACACCGGCTGCTGATCCCGTGAAAACAGAAGCGTTGTGAAATTTCGGCTGTCCAGACAAATTCATCAACCGTACCGGATCTGTTTAGTGTGGAGTGAGTGCGAATGTTCGAGCCTGTAAGACCACGTCTGTGAATTACACTGTTGCCGAGTGAATGACGAGTGTATCATCTTGCTAAATTCGCTCGGCTTGTATCTAAACATTTTTCAAATTGAGGTGACTCCGAATCATAGAAACTTATCACATCATCAGTTGTAATATATTTCGATAAGAGGCTAAAAGTATCTCCATAAGGTTTC
>NW_008770935.1:0-381 GCF_000715545.1 Opisthorchis viverrini
TGAGGCGACACTGCCCGATTTCAAAAACGATAATCGATATTCAGATGCAGATAATAAGTGTGCGGTCAGTGCAAACTGGCATGGACATACGTGGCTTTGATGGTTGTGCATTGGCCAGATTTTACGCAACTAAGGTGGATCAGAGTTCAGATATGGGATGAGGGATATCTGGTGGCGCTGCGTGTTTGTACGATGGGTTGACCTCTGACTGTCAGACTGTTACAGCCTAAATAAAAGCGTGGAGCGTTGCAAAACCAGTTGTCCTTGAGACGTCATATTACGTGTATTTGATGGACCTGTAAACATCTTTTGCACCTCGATCAATGAAATTTTCGGTTCATCCGGGGATTACTCGGGATGTATGCCACAACCAGGGCAAGC
>NW_008770936.1:0-381 GCF_000715545.1 Opisthorchis viverrini
CTCAAAAGCTGGGTATTTACTCACTGCGTTGAGCGGTGGTCTCATGACGCTTCTGATTGACATAAGTCAGTGGAACCGAAGTTCACGCGAAGCTTTCAATCAAGGAATTTACTTTTCTCTATAGTTTCAGTTTACGTCACTTATCACATGGACCTGAAAGTAGAATCTTTGGATGTGCTCTCTCAAAGCAGTAGAAGGTTGCCCCAATATTTCACCACTTTCTTTAATCTTTATTTTCAATTTTCGAAATCGGGATTTGTGCGCGTACCAGGATTTTCTTTTATCCCATTTTGGACAGTAAGCTATGCGGAAACTGTACAAACCATTCACTCTGGGATTAAATGAAAAATTAAATAGTATTTCTCGCTTTAATTAACGTAC
>NW_008770937.1:0-381 GCF_000715545.1 Opisthorchis viverrini
TTCTAAGAGCACTTGTCAGCTTTCATTGAATCTGTTCCTTCAACTGATCTTCTATTCCTTATAAGTGATCTGAAAGCGCGTGTATCGTAGACCTATACGCGAATAAGCGGGTCATTACGAATCGGAGCCACGATCATAGACGACTGGATTGTGCGACCGTGGAACTCATCATTATCATTACATGGTTCGGTGGTTTGAAAGTGTCCATCGCGGATCAGTTGCACTCAACAAGTGAATATGGACATACATTGGATCACCGCGCACAAAAGAACCACCATTGTGATTTGCGGAACTAATTGCAACACGACTCATGTACCAGCTCCATTCTGAGTGCCCCGGAAAGACCTCGTTTTTGGACCAAGGTCATTGTTAATAGAGCTC
>NW_008770938.1:0-381 GCF_000715545.1 Opisthorchis viverrini
ATCCGAATGTCATGTGCGTATCTTTTAATTAGACCTATCTAAGAAGGATCAGCTTCGTAGACAGTAGATTGATATTCTTCCTCATATGTTCGAACCTGAAGTACATTGTAAGGAGGAGAGGACCTGACAGAGTTAACTCGTCAAGGAAGCCTTGAGATAGACTGGGGACAGTTGCGTCCGGGCTGTGTAATCACGTGGATGCTGGCATGTTCTATCTCTATACACGTAAATCAAACTTAAAAGTGAGATGGTGGAAAGCGAACACTTGCAGAACGTCTTTTTACAGAAGACGATACAGAAAGATACGTAGTCTCCAAGTTTTATTCATGTTATCTTGCGGCTACATTAACTGTTTTATGCTGAGACGAATGCACCGCAAGG
>NW_008770939.1:0-381 GCF_000715545.1 Opisthorchis viverrini
TTTTGGAAAAAAATTAGAGTAATGTGAACAATCGTGTAACACTTAATATACCTGCAATTTGTTCAACGTTACACAATCGATCGCATCAAGTTCGATGTGCAGAACCGACCCTTGATAACGCTGGTCGGACCGAAGTCTGATTCCTACATCCATGGTCCGACAAGGCATTTGTTCGAGCTTGCTCCTTCAGTCCTTGCACTTACAAACGCGTCCAGTACATAACAAGGGTTTCACAGTTATCGGTAATCACCAGACGGTCTACACACTAGTTCGGTGTTGCGAGATGTCCAAGTTCACATCGTAGCATACAAATCCAATTTATAATGTGACGATGATTTCCTTGTGCAGTTTTGTAGAAAACTGTGCTCTGATGTGCGAATC
>NW_008770940.1:0-381 GCF_000715545.1 Opisthorchis viverrini
ACCACTGGAATGCGTATCTCCTGTCCGATTAGAGCAATCTTGACGTCCTTTATAGGGATGTCCAGAAACTGGAGTATTTCAGTTAAGTGATGGTAAAACACTGCCATACCAAAGCTGATTGCACCCAAACAACTATTTTCTTCCTACCCTTTATCTTTGCATCTCACCCAGTCGAGTCTCTAACTGCAACTATGAACCATTTCTTCATCCAGACCCAGTGGCCTCCTTGGCGATCTCGCCTAGCAGCACAGGGAGCCATAAAACCGCATTTTTCGGTTATTTGACAGATACATAATAATCTAATAACCACATATTATGGTTAATCGATGGTTACTTAAACCACCAGAAGCAACTTATAACGTTTTTGTGATTATCTCAGTG
>NW_008770941.1:0-381 GCF_000715545.1 Opisthorchis viverrini
ATTCTTACATGTGGTGGATTGATTTGGTAGATCAGCGAAAGTCATGCTGGCTTTGTGGGCAGTGTTGATTCTTCTCTCCTATTCTTATTTCATACAACCCGATTCCCCGTATTTTGTCATTTCGGTGTTGCACCTATACCAGCTTTCTTGTTTTTGACCTGAACATAGACCTCACTTTGACCTTGTTATCGCACGTGGTGTGGTCGATTCAGGCAAATCAGTCCACTGGGCGTTTCCTCCCGATTGGGACTTATCGGGGGATGTGGCGGGATGCAATCGACTGATATTCAGGTTCAGATTTCGCTATGTTAGCCGCAACACTACGCGCCTGCCAAATTCATGAGACTTGGTCGCTTTCCCTAGACTGACCAGAGTCGCTCT
>NW_008770942.1:0-381 GCF_000715545.1 Opisthorchis viverrini
TTTTTTCAAAGTTATTCATAAAGAATGTTTGATGAAGATCTCTGAAAAATGACGAAATATCTACTGCTCGATTCCAGTGCCGGTTGGCTGTACCCATCGCAGATAATTCTGTCACAAAAAGTCACCTTTGTACTTTCCATCTGATACTCAGTGTTGGGTGGAAACCAAAACAGAAACCGCTTTGCCACTCTCATTCAGGCACTGCTGCCTAACTCCCATGCAATTTGTCAGATGATCGGGCCGCTTGACCATCTAGCATTTAGGCGAGATCTGATTGGTTGAAATTGTGGACCCAACAGCCAATCATGCGTGGGTATGCGCCGGACGCCGGTTGCCAATGTCGGGCCTAGAAGGGTGTTAATGCTCTAACGGAACCCGAAA
>NW_008770943.1:0-381 GCF_000715545.1 Opisthorchis viverrini
GGCTTGAAAACTCAAATCCTGGGAGTTGGGAGGCAGTTTACGACGCTCGCACACATTACAGCCTGCATCACAGTCATCATCATCATCAAGAACGGTATAACATAAGTGTTTAATGAGGCTTCGCGACCCTAAAATCACAACTTATTTAAAACCCATTTTGTGAAGAAAAGAATGAAATGGAACCGGAAGGAGCCTATTGCTGGCCTACCACAATCACCCCGATGTGCGTGCGCATCCAGCTGCTCATTCAGTCAGTCGGGATGGAAATCGAGAATAACAGTGTCATATGCTGCAGAATCCATAAACGGGGGTTACGCGGTCTTCGTATTGGAAGAAGAATCGCACCACCAGTACCCAGACATTTTGTAACCTCCTTCATAC
>NW_008770944.1:0-381 GCF_000715545.1 Opisthorchis viverrini
GGGTGCCACTGGTAGATTTCGTTGGTCTGGGTGGACTTGTATGTGCCACGACATTTTAGTTTGGGCGTGAGTGAGATTCAGTACACTTCAGATATAACCTGCTTCAGTTGATGATTGTTCCTCTTGATAACCGCACTCCACCTCACGTAAACTCGACTGATCCGCAACCGCCATTGGAAGCCTCTTTGTCCTTGAAACCATCAAAGGCTGCAATGGCTTCCTGCTATCCAGCAGGGAAGAATTTCTGGACCGTCGGGTAAAATGCCCAACAGAGTAATTCTTTTCGCCGTCTGCTGCCGACAGACTTCTATCTGCTTCGTTCAAGAGCGGCGGTGAATCCCCAGCCTGTGAATGTCTGGTTTATTTGAATCTACCTATTAG
>NW_008770945.1:0-381 GCF_000715545.1 Opisthorchis viverrini
AAAAAAATGGTCACACTATTGTGCTACCTGCACGTTCTACACACAAACACACTAATTATTCCAAAGGGAGCATTGATGTTTCGTTAAAGTTTTTTCCCGATAAAACATGCGCTGACAATCATAATAAATTATCAGCTGAGACTAATTCGTAAGCATTGTTTGGCGGGACGCCTGCCACAGCGAAAGAAGACTTTTTCCCATACAGGTCATGAAAGTCTGCTTACTTGCGAGTTTGCGCGGGCATAGGGGCGTCATTGTCGTTCATTCTGTTTTTATATTATTTCCAAATCAACCACGGGAAAACAGGCGGAGAAATCAGCTTTTTCTCGTAATGTCCCACCGTCTTTACGGAGACCGCACGTCAAGGCCGCTGGCTATTCG
>NW_008770946.1:0-381 GCF_000715545.1 Opisthorchis viverrini
ACTCGTTTGTATTCTGTTGACGACTGTGCCCCTTCAATGTGTGCATTTACACTTGAAATGTCGATTATTGCCCTGGGCTGCATTTCTACTTCGTTACTGTTCAAGGGCACTTGGGTATTCCTATCCTTTGTCAGCTTGGTTCCTCTCACAAATACGGAGATTCAATGGCCCGAAAGTAGGACTGGCACCTTATTTGCTTCAAATCATCCAGGAAGAACTGCTTCATCGCCTCTTATTGAGTTAAAATTGAATACTCTAGCAAGATTGAAGGTATTCACCTATCGGGTAATGATTTATCCAAGGCATTGCAAATACTCCCTGTCTTCCTGTATCCCATCCATTGTAAAGATGATCTTACACTCTATTAGTTTACCGTACATC
>NW_008770947.1:0-381 GCF_000715545.1 Opisthorchis viverrini
TTGTACAGATCACGCCTGATAGCGTGCAGCCCACAGTTTGGGAGCAAATATAATTGTTATTCTCTTTATTTTTAAAAGCCTATCCAGTGTTTTACACACCCGGAACCAGTGCATTCAATCCTATTTCAGAGCATTCGAAAGGATGGTTTGGAAATAAGCACGTGTAGATATGTACAAGTATATCAGAAAATAAGCACCAGAAATTAGGTACCAGAATCAGTTACATACAGTTACCAACAGCCGCTCCAAAATAATTTCAAACCAAACATTTACGGAAAAAATAATAGTTTCTTTTGTCCGCCGGTCAGCTAACGAGGGCCACCGTTAGGTGCACAACACAACCAAGGTGATTCCAACACCAGCAGCAACAAACAGAATTCA
>NW_008770948.1:0-381 GCF_000715545.1 Opisthorchis viverrini
GGCCAGAATATTTTAGGTGGGCATGGAAAATCGGACAAAGCTCTTTGTTCAAATTCTTCGGTATAGTTAGCAAAAAACCGGGAGTATTAGAGATTTCGTTGTTAAAACTGGATCTTGATTATGAACCACTGAGTCAAAAAACGAAGAAGGTGAGATTCAGACATGTTTTTATACCTTTTTTATTTCATCTACCGTAATCAAAGTCCGTTCTGATAGGCTGGTGATCGCTAAATCCTGTCACTTGGCCATTTCTAAAAAGTACCCTTTTGGCAGATTTGAAAATAACGAATTCGGATCTAAACTTATAATGATATCATCAAGTTAAACAGGGACACTCGCTACTTTGTTGGCTAAGTCACGTGAATTTTTAATGTAAGCACT
>NW_008770949.1:0-381 GCF_000715545.1 Opisthorchis viverrini
TTCTGGAATATTTCGCAAGTTGTAATAGAACAATCTGCTGTTTAACAACAAAACTGCACTAATGACTGCGCCTCCAGCGATTGAAACTCGCAAGAGCAATTATCGAGCGAAAGCTGCTTACAGGAGTGGCCCTTCTGCATATTTTGCATCCACAAGGGTGATGTAGTTCTAGGATTTTTGGCAAATTATTTCAGCTGCGAAACTATCTGGAAGTTCTGTTTGTTGTAAGCGATTCACCCTTTTCTGCAATTCGCGATTTCTTATTGCATTAGTCGATGTCTACATGCACAAGGTAGCCTGAAGGTTCTGTACGAGGCCCATGGCTAAATTCGACGTGCAAGGGGTTGCCACTTTTGTCTTAGGTGACACCACCCAAAGTCC
>NW_008770950.1:0-381 GCF_000715545.1 Opisthorchis viverrini
CTGGCTGTCAGCCCAAGCAGTTTTAATAAAGCGGAAGGGCTTCGTATAAGAGAACATTGTAAGAGCAATCTTCAGAGAAATTCAAACTGGCAACCTCCAGATTATTAACTGAAGACTTAACCGTTCGACCACAAGCTACTGATCAGCAGGGTGACTCGGTCAGGATATGGTACCGTTGATTCTTGAATCAAGGACTGCATATTAGCTGGTCACTTGCCGATTGACTCCTCAGTTGACTCCTCAGTTGTGTGAATTACTTTCCTTCCTGAGATGCTGAGATTTCTGTTTTTCCCTCACTTTTCCCTCTTATTTTATCAGCGTGTGCTACGTTTCTGTTTAAAAGTTGAGGGTACTCGTTTTGAGTTTTTGGTGGGAAAAATT
>NW_008770951.1:0-381 GCF_000715545.1 Opisthorchis viverrini
GCATCGATCGCTTGTTACCACCAGGTAATCTGAGGTAGACCCAGTTTGTTTGCATAACATCAGGTTGTATCGTACAAAATATTATAAACCAAGCCAGCTTTTTGTTTTATTGATCGTTGGCATGTGATCTAACTCATCGCATCAGTCAATGTTTGTCGGGCTATGCCCTCAAAAGTTCACTTTGTTCTCCACGTTATGCCACGCCTGAATTTAGTCAATCGACGGCGAATACAAATGGCGTCAATCTAGTTTAGTACATGTCTTTTTTTCAGTTTAAGTAATATGACGCATGACAACTGCGAGGGAATGAGTGTGGTGAAACCCATGTCTTATTGACTCCGTTCTTGTCACTAGCCTTTTGGCATAAACCGGCTACCATTT
>NW_008770952.1:0-381 GCF_000715545.1 Opisthorchis viverrini
TCACAAGTCCTCCTGAAAACCAAGGAAAGAGCTCATCTGCCAAATCACACGTGTGCCATGATGTTTCCAGCTAACAGTTCAATTATTTTGAGCCAAGTCGCTAAAGTTCTTGGGCCGCAAAGAAAGCAAGATGATCTGCCTCAAAGTACAGCAGACTGGGAGTTTGCATCAGCTGACCGGATTTTGTCCTTCCGGATACTGTCCTAGAATTTCATGTCTTCTGACACGACTGGTGAGAAAATCACAGGACCAAACGCTTAGGCGAGAAAATGACGTCACAAATCACTAGGATTTTCCACATAATAAGCATGCGTTGATTGACATAATTCGTCCATCTAGTTTTAAATCGTCAATCCCATGAGCGACCGATGTAAGTACACA
>NW_008770953.1:0-381 GCF_000715545.1 Opisthorchis viverrini
GAGAATTTACTCAACTTTGTTATTCAAATTCTGAAAGCTGACCAGTGAACAAAACGATGAAACTGCACCCAGTTCAGTACTCCTTGTTTCCAACATACTTACTAAGCGCCAACATTCTACGACACCGCAGATTTCATGTACGTTCGAAGGACAAAATAAAACGCGATTAATGCTGGATATCAAACAGCACTTCATGGACCGGAATATCTCTGACGAACGTCAGCAACCACAATTCTATTGTCTTGATGGCCTTGTATGACAGGAATAGTTGCGTTCTCACTATTTTCTCCCATTACATTCAAGCTTTGATGCTTTTTTCATTGGAAGCTGGCACATTCGTAGTGAGTACGTTTTTCAGCAAGCAAGTGATTGTGCTTTTAG
>NW_008770954.1:0-381 GCF_000715545.1 Opisthorchis viverrini
TTGTTACTGAAGTCGGAGTTACAGAAGCTGCAGCCGAGCATGATGCACGGTCAGTCCCAGTGCTTGGACCTGCGGAGAAAATATTTAAACTTGGGTGGGGTATGTCAGAAGAGGGAAAACTTTAAAGTGTAATGCCGGCGACTTCAGCAGTAGGATGTTTTCACTTCCCAGCCCTTCTGATCTCAGCAATTAAGGCCATCCGGCTGGTAACACCACGCGACGGCCGATGTGTCGTCAGATTACTGATAGTTGTACGGTTGAACGTAGAGTGGTATACTACCAGGACGTCCGGACCTAGACAGGAGTACGATTGGGATCCTCGACCAAAGCCTTTGGCTTAAAAGTCTGATCACAAGGCAGCGGGGATTGGCAGGGAATGCA
>NW_008770955.1:0-381 GCF_000715545.1 Opisthorchis viverrini
GTCAACGCCTAAATCATCATTTGATGAAATTCGACTACTATACAAGTAGTGCGTTATGGCGTCCAATAGCTACTGAATATTGTCTTCAGTGCTAATAATGTAAGCAAAATCCCGTTGCCACATCACTGGAAAGTTCATATCGGGCACAAACAACGTATATTATAAGATTTCTCAGAAATTTTCTCGGTAAAGGGGCGATGTCGGCCGTTGTCCGAAATGGTTGTAGTGACGTTGCTCGGAGTAGGTTTGTGACGACTAGTGTCTTGAAATCTGTTGGAGACCTCCCGGAAGTGGCTGCCAAAACACAATGACCACATTCTATACGGTGTATTCCTGGATTTTAGTTTGTACACAATGATCCAGGTTTTGATTTTCAACAGG
>NW_008770956.1:0-381 GCF_000715545.1 Opisthorchis viverrini
TTCCATCGAGGAAAATTTCAAATTTCGAATCGCATCGACAACTGTTCCAACAAAAAATCGATAATTTCGATAATCTCGTGTACTCGACAAGGCACTTCAAAATGTCGGCAAGAAACGCGTTCATAAGTTGAAGAGAGTAACAACCATTTGGCCACGACAAGTGCCACTTGGGAGAGACCAGCTGAGAAAATTCTCGCTCGGTACTGCTTTGTCACCCAGCCGTCTAGTGGCCGAAGTTAGCGAGAATTGGGAACACTTTATCCCAGGGTAAGCTGAGGGGTGACGTAGAAAGACGGTTTGTTTTTTTTCGCACGATTACTTGGTTAGCTGACATCCGTAGAGAGGGAAAAAATCGCGCACGCTAGTCTGAATGATTCGGAC
>NW_008770957.1:0-381 GCF_000715545.1 Opisthorchis viverrini
TACCTATGGAGATGTGTGAGGCTGCGATACGGTTGATCAAGCAGTCAGTCCTAAAGAGACATTCTTGACTACACGAAATTCCGTGACCCACGAAAGCACATGCCTTACTTGGATTGGCCTCCTGAGACACTTTCAGATCCACAACTGTCTGTATAACTCCAGAAAACATTCTGCAGCTGACTAATTGAATAACACCATCCAAATGGTGCGCAACGGATGGTCCATGAGAATCAGTGGCACGTTACAATTGTTGAGAGAAGGTGGTAGAAGGGTGGAATCTAAAGAAACAGACGAATAACACTTGTAGCTCCGTCATTAACAAATAACTGCAGCCAGTTTTTCGTGCCCCACCGACTGATGGATTGCAACAAGTCTTTGTAT
>NW_008770958.1:0-381 GCF_000715545.1 Opisthorchis viverrini
GAAAAACACGAGTCCTCCCGAATTTCGCTTTGATTTAAAACGCGCGCATGATTACATATGCAAAGACCAAAAAGATGTTTGATGAAATATGCAAATAAAACGCGGGGATTGTCTGGGAACAAAGACCTGATTGTTTGAGTTACGACAGTCGGAATTCGCGGGTTTAATTTCAATGAAAACCTGACAATTGTATTTTGGTGCTTTGCTGGATCAATGAGGGCCTTGGTATCGCTTTTTTCTGTTGGGTTGACATTTGAAATATACTTTGAACGAGGTCACTCAGCTTGATTTTAGTTGCTGTCACGTGTGGTCTTTGATCAAGCTCGGGTTCTCCTACCTGTGCGGCTCTTGCGAAGTGATGACCCAGTGAAAGAAAGAAGG
>NW_008770959.1:0-381 GCF_000715545.1 Opisthorchis viverrini
TCAGACCGAGAAATAAGCTGAGAAGAATATCGGTACTGCAGGTTTGAACTTGCATCCAGTGCGACTAGGAGGTGAAGAGGAGCAGTATGTGGATATGCAACAAAACCGCTCAGCTCATGTGGATGAAAACTGATGGGTGGATATTCGATGTCAAGGGCGAGGATTCTGGGTCTATTGGGATGACCTCTTCACGAAGTAAGCTTATTTTCACACTAGTTTGGTTTCAACGGATTCTCGGGTTAAGTGAAACACGAGGTAGCCTTCGTGTAGCGAATATCACAAATGATTCAGCTGGGAGCCTCCCGTTAAGATCAAATAAGTGTGCAAATGAGTGGATTTCCTAAATTTCGTACAATTCGGGTTCATCGAAACTAGGGTACC
>NW_008770960.1:0-381 GCF_000715545.1 Opisthorchis viverrini
AAAAAAAATCACTTGCATCAGTGTATAGTGGTCCTGATCTGCTCCTAGTAAACAAGAAATAAAACAAGTCGTTAGTGCATTGGAATTATGTGACAGAGTACGAGTGTTACAACACAGAAGTACTAATTTCAACTGATTTTTTCGTAAAAGTTGGTATGCGCCTGAACCGGTGATATAAATGACATTGGGATAATAAGCTAAGGAGCGGGGTAATTGGTCACCGTTTAACTTGTATTGATTTTCTGATGCATGGAATATTTTTCCAAAACCTATGATCTCATCATCATCGTGCCTCAGCCCAATCATCTGAATTTCGTAAAAGCTTTCAAGGAATGTGCAGAATTTCAGTCATTTACAGTAAGATATCATGTAAAGAATCTG
>NW_008770961.1:0-381 GCF_000715545.1 Opisthorchis viverrini
ATTTTTTCATCAAATGCAAGTGAATAGGTCGGACAAGCGCCGTCTGAGCACTTTACACACGTCTTTGCACAATGCAATTAGAAGGCCATACAGACAGAGAGCTTGATGGTGCTTGAGACAACATATGCAGTCTTAAACCTCCGAGACTTTGGGTGGTTTCACGTTATCCGTCCGCCATTCTACTTCACCTGCGTGCTCCGGCTGTTGGCAAAGACATTTGTTTTTCGAAGTATTCAACCCACCGCTTTAGGCGTTCTTCCTTATTCCAGATGGTCATTCCATTCTTATGATTGATGGTTTTACTCACAGATTGTTTACGGCGACTAGTAATACGGATCAACTGAAATATTTTTCGGGCATAACCGGTTTTCTGGGCCTGTT
>NW_008770962.1:0-381 GCF_000715545.1 Opisthorchis viverrini
ATTTTAGAGCATACCAAGATCCTCGGTTTTAAGCTGAACTATTCCCAGATTTTAAAGGGACAAATCCAGAATTTGATATTCAAGAAGGCGATACAAGTGAACATGTGCTCCAAGCTTTAGAAAACTAGGTATTTTAAAAAAAAATGACTTCGGATAATCGCTACTTAATATACAGAAAAACTGATCAAGTTCAAGCCCAGTTTAAGTTAAGGTCATGAGTTACTCTGTTTTTTCTGTGGAGATGTACTTTTATCCATGTTCCGACTATACAAATGAAAATTCAAAATTGCAGTAGCAGCAAAATGACATCAGCTTTTGTCCCACAACTGCCTTTAAACGATCGGTTTTTTTATTTCAAATCGGTACATGTTAGCTATCTGT
>NW_008770963.1:0-381 GCF_000715545.1 Opisthorchis viverrini
CTTATCCCAGGTAAGCGGATCTGTAGCCACTTGATCCATTGTACATTGGTACACGGGTTTTAGCGGAAAAACCGCACTGAACTGAAGGATGATCCCTGTTTGGTGAAAAGGTTTTCTAATCTAATGTAAGCATTTACCTCCTTACCAAAATCACCTGTTTTTACCTCGGTTAGTTTTGTTATGAATACCGTTCTCACAAATACCTTTGTTCTATCCATTTTCCAACCATTCGTGAAACGGTTGATGTTTTAACAGTCGCGACTGAAACGGTAGCAACCGACCAACTGGTCAGCACAACGATATCCCTAGCAGTCATACCGATGGGCTCTTCATATTGATCTAACTCGTGGTTCGCTGAACCGAAATAGCTCAAGGCAATTG
>NW_008770964.1:0-381 GCF_000715545.1 Opisthorchis viverrini
GAATCTTCCGTTCGGATTTAACAGGCCTAGTTTCCTGCTGCAATTTCGGTTTGACCCTTCCACGGGTTGAATTTCATTTACGGTGTTCTTTTGACCATATTCATTGGCACCATCTCCCCATCAAAGCTGTCCCCTACACCTGATTTCCTTACAACAGCGACGCCAGTAAGTCTACTTAGTTTCATCTGAAATCATATTTTTGAGACAAATTTGCCATTCGTCTTCTCTTTGAATTCTCCCATTTCCATCTCGATTTTTTGTTTTTGTGACCCTGGCCATTTACTAAACCGCCCAAGGTACCCCATAGCCAGCAGTGATTTTCAGTTCTATTTCTCTTCAGCCGGCTTCATCGTTGAACTAGTCGGACCTCATACCCATTGT
>NW_008770965.1:0-381 GCF_000715545.1 Opisthorchis viverrini
TAAGGCTAACGTTTTGAAAAGCAACTATTTACCACATCTCAACGTATATCACCTTTCTGAGTAGGTTGTGTTTGAAGTGAATTTAACGAACATTCAGATATCCTCATTAATCAGGAGGAACCAGTTACATAGCAGTCAAAGGTGTCTGCTAATGCATCAAACTGGCTACCTAGTTTCATCGTCACAGACTAAAGTTAGTGATAGTTAAAACCCATGAAAATTGCGGAACTGGCGTGCAGTATAACGTCATCATTCTGATAGCAATAAACTCGACCCTGGATTATATCCAAAGAGAATTTTCTGTCTTATTGGCGACATAACAAAAAATCTTGCTGTATCACGCCGCACAGGTGCGTTTACCACTTAGGAACACCTCGCTTT
>NW_008770966.1:0-381 GCF_000715545.1 Opisthorchis viverrini
TATTACGACTGAACTAGATGAGTGTTTTTAAAGTTATGGTTATCCCGGCGTGTTTGTAGCGGATAACAACGAGGAAGGGTTTGGTAAACTGTGCGCAGTGTCTCACTTGTGACACAACAGTTTTATCAGGCCAACTGAGTGGTTCACCTGGTTGGTCCAGTTTTAGGATGGGCGAAGAACCAATCGGCAAGATCTTTTCCAATTAGCACAGTAGATCACTGGTGAATGTCCCCTACAAGATCTTAGCGGTGCTTCAGTCATACGGCCGATTATATGGGGGGATTTAAATTCATTCTGGTCCGGCATGGATCATTGATCTTCCATTCCAGGATACTTCAGCTGATGACTTGGGTAAATTTTGTTGGTCTGTTTGGGTCTGTG
>NW_008770967.1:0-381 GCF_000715545.1 Opisthorchis viverrini
TTGTCCAACGTTCATTTAAACAACAACATACGGAAAAACCAACTGCTAATGACTGATTCTGAATAGAAGAGTATCATGGCGCTATGTTCAACCCGCATGTTACTACCGCTGCGTCAGAACTACATCTGATGACATGCATGGCCCCGAAATGCACTACACTGAAGACGCAAAATATACACGAAGACGGTTTTACCTGACTTCGTTGGAGGAAGAACGATTGGATTTTGTCAAGTGTGGGAGTTATTGAGTTCGAATTTGCATTAACCTTGCTTTATGTCACCGCACAGTTATTCTAGATCATTCACACGAACTCGAGGAAGGACTGGACTCACTTTGAGCTCTTATTAGGAATGGGCGAGATGGCTCGGTGGTTAGAGCGCA
>NW_008770968.1:0-381 GCF_000715545.1 Opisthorchis viverrini
TCAGTTGATATGATATTAGAGACGTAACAATATATCGTATGGACGTAATACACTACTTATAAAGTTCCTGAAAACTGTTCGACAGTCCACAAACGGGTTTGCCTTCCTTGAGGACTAAAAACGTCGTACTCGAGAGATTCAGCTGAGTTCGCCATGAATCGCCCCATCTCTGCACCTAATTGATTTCAACCGATGAAATCCAAGAAGGACGAAACCGGTGCTCGTATTTTGAAAAGCTTTCGGCAACATTATGAGTAGTTTCTTTCGTGAAATGTGATTTCATGAGATTGCGTTCGACTGGCAGTTCATCATAAATTTTCTAGACCAAACTTAAAGGATCCAGCTGGAGAATACTTACCTGATACATTACCAATGATTTTG
>NW_008770969.1:0-381 GCF_000715545.1 Opisthorchis viverrini
CCACAATCTTTTTTATCGGTGCCAACCTAGTGTAACTCTCTACACAGTGAAACTCCCTGGCGCCATCCTTACCACGAAATGCCTACCATGTTGGTCTTACACCAAATACCATTCCATTATCCCAGTTTATATTTCCAGTTATATACACGACTTCATCTCCACCCGCCATTTCATTCTCGAATTTTATCGATCACTTGTTCGAGTGAGGGCCTCAACCTGATGCAATTATTTGATTCGTCCGACCGACAATATTTTGTTCCCAATCTATTATATCCTATTCACTTTTAACTTCATTTAACACTTTCTGAGTCATATTTCATCAGTGCCCGCATTCGAAATCACATTTGCGTTGTTGTATCAGGAAAAACACCTCTAACTTGA
>NW_008770970.1:0-381 GCF_000715545.1 Opisthorchis viverrini
TACGGCATTGTTTTGTCACGCGACACACAAGTTAGCCTGTTTGTGAAGATTAGTGTCTTTAGCCCTTATTGACCGAATCACGGTGGTCGCTGCGTGGGGGAGGGGTAGCTTATTGGTTTCAGGCTGTCAACCAGTTTACACGGATGTCGTAGCCCAGTTCCCTATGTTCAGTACTCTAACCTAATGGTATTCCAAACATTTTGGCTCAAACAGAATTGTGAATGTGTGAAATTTTCCCCGCAACGACGATTGGTAGTACAATAATCGTTCGACTGAAGCACCCTTCCGGTGTCTGGCTGCATTCCATCTGTGGGATGCTCGAGGGCCGAGATATTATCAAGGTACCCAAGCCTAGACAAAGGCAAAGGTTGGGTTCGAAAC
>NW_008770971.1:0-381 GCF_000715545.1 Opisthorchis viverrini
CTCCAGTGCTCAAGCGTTTGCGCCGTATCAAATGTGATAATCTCACACAGTTTATTTACAGCTGTATTTTGTTCGCTTTTATTTACTCTATATTCAGGTGGTTCCTTAGTTTCTGAAACTTCGGACCTTAGGCGGTTGTGCTCACAGTCATAATCTCCAGAATATCTTGAATAACACGCACCTGATATGCCCCTTCCTGAATTACAAAGGTTACGCCTTTGAAGTCGTAAGTGAAACAATCAAAACAAACCAAGCAACTTACCTGAACTTTTCCAGGTTGAGATGGCCTCAGAAGTTTTGAAGACTCAGCTACAGACCGGTTTACGCAACATATCACTTCTCAAATAACAATGTTTTGAGCTCTGCTTTCATTGTCATGAT
>NW_008770972.1:0-381 GCF_000715545.1 Opisthorchis viverrini
GTAGCATTCGTGTCGAAATGTCTTCGATGAAGTCAAATCAACCCACCAACTACTTCGGTTAGGTAGAATGTTTGTCGAAGGTGAAATATGTACGATGTGTGGGTGAACAAATGCGGAGCCATATTTGGATATAAAACAGCATTAAGCCGGAAGGCAATTCGAAAGTATTTTGTACGGTCTCCGCGGCTTTACAGAATAAAGTTACTGTCATGTGCAGTATTAAGCGTAGCTCAAAAATATCCACCACACACGTGAAATTGAAGAAATATTTTCTCCTGTCTCCAAGGCTAGACATTGAGAGCGCTGGCGAATGTGTCTCTGCGAAACATATGTTTCTAGATCCATCTCCAAAAACCTTTTCAGAAAGTCACTTTTTATGAC
>NW_008770973.1:0-381 GCF_000715545.1 Opisthorchis viverrini
TTGTTCAGACATCATTGCTTTCAATTTGATATCAATCCCGTGTATGGTCTTCCATCAGGCTAACACTCTTCTGCTCCCCGAATTCATTATTAACATTTGACCATCTCTGGATAATCCAGTTTGTTCATCCCCATCTGGCGTTGGGTCCTCAAAAAAGATTATAGAATGAATTTATCGTGCACGCAAAAACCTTAGTTCAAAAATTCAATAGCTTGTTTTCTTTAGAGTTCATGTGTGCTGAAAGCAAACACCTCCTATTGCTTGTGTAAATATTGTTGTCACCAAAGTACTATCTCATTCTGCGCACTAGCCTTGCTCAGCTCACATAATTGTCTAGTGACTGTGAAAACAATTGATTTGATGAAGTACATTCATTTGCAA
>NW_008770974.1:0-381 GCF_000715545.1 Opisthorchis viverrini
TTTCTCACCTGTGTGACTAGTTCTCATTCAATACAATCGTTTGGAGTGGATAACACATTGAACGCTCATACATAACTCTGCTCACCCCACTTCTCAAAATTCAGGTGTTTCACAAGTTAATTACGACCGGACATCGACGCCTCCAACCGCTTTTCGACTGCCTCTTAACCATTATTGTGAACGGTAAGTAAGTGGAACATGGGCTTGTGGTGGGTTCTTACTAAAACATTATGTGAAAACCTATAGAGTATCACAAGAAAGAAGGTCCAAAGTACGGCAACTCGCGTGTATATTATATATACCAATAAAATATAATGTCATATAGAAGTGTCCTGTAGCCGTTCAATCCTGACGCTTGATATTGATCCCCAGCAGTAGGTG
>NW_008770975.1:0-381 GCF_000715545.1 Opisthorchis viverrini
CTGAACAAAGGAATCATACCGAATGACCAGACCAACCACATGAGTGGCGAGCATAGGGAAGTCCGACACGAACACGAGGCAAGTTTTCAGAGTTCACTTCAATAACTAAACCGATACTGAGTAGAATGTGACAATAATGAGCAGGGTAACGAATGCGGAAGCACCGACCTAGCACCGAGATGATAATCGTGAAAAACCTGTTATGCCAACGCGATCCGAAACAGGCACACTGCTACATACGATAGTGTTTCAGCCACGCACAGCTCACAGGCTGTTTCTTAAATTTATGCGGCCAGGCCACACACCGGAATAGCAAAAGGGGTCGTGGGGTACGTGGATTTTCGTTCCTCTATTGTGGGAATGATGTGTGAGTAAATTTGT
>NW_008770976.1:0-381 GCF_000715545.1 Opisthorchis viverrini
CAAGTCATTGTTTGACCTCCTCTGGCTCCTTTCCGCCCTTCGCGTAGGAATTCCACAGTAGTCTAGAGACTGCCCGTTTGAGTTTCCACCCGAAATGTACAGAGGCTTTCCAGGTGTTTTAGATTTCCTTCGGGGTCAAATAAATTCCTGTTCATACCGCTATCGTTTGAACGGTCTTCATCCTGTCCCGATGGAAGTACCAAGCTAGAGTTTCTCTGTTATTAGATCGTTGACTTCCCCGCGCTTCGAGTTTCGAACGTCTGGCATGTCAGATGAGCACGTTACCACTGTTAGGAGGAAAGCCCTTTACCGTGGAATTAATTATTAGGAAACCAGACAAATGGTTACAAACTACCCATCAGGAAAGCAAACATCTCATAT
>NW_008770977.1:0-380 GCF_000715545.1 Opisthorchis viverrini
TGTTTCACTGCCAAAAAATTTGTAAAAAGTTCTGGTGGCAATTTCCATAGTTCACACCGCAGCCCACATATCCCGCAGGTTAATGTGCACCATATGCTGTAATAGTTTCACCAGGATAACATAAATAATTTGATAGCAATGGATTCCCTGGCTGAAAGTTCGACCACCTTAAGTGTGTGAACTGGGAATGGCTGCCAACAGTGGCCTGAACATTTGTAGAGATTACATGGGTCTGTCTAATGACCCAGATACGGTGAATCTCGGAACATATGGAGTGGGAGCTGCAATCAACCCTGTAGCCGGATGTGCTTTATTGGTGTCGATCGCACTAAACAGTCGCATTGTGTCATTAGGCTGTCCAGTGTAAACCAACTCAATGC
>NW_008770978.1:0-380 GCF_000715545.1 Opisthorchis viverrini
TTTTGGGAGCAAACCCTGAAACCAAAATTGCTTCACCAAGTTCAGTCTTCCGAAAACAGTTTATGGATGAAGGTTGATCCCCTGTGATCCACAAGTGTGTAGTGTTTACCCTTTCATGGCTGACCATGATTACTGGGAAGAAGGATTCTGATGCTGCTGCATCAATCAAAAGGATGCCGATCACAATTGCTTTGACAACAGTGAAGCAGACGCGCGTATTATTCAGATGAGTTATTTCCGTGAGATACCGAACCTTTTACTCATCAGAAGGTCATCAGGAGGTCACCAGACTGTAATAAATGGTTTCCGAATCACAGTAATGAAAACTGAGTTTTATTTACTGTTAAATAGAGTTTGTAATTGTACGAATATCTGATTTA
>NW_008770979.1:0-380 GCF_000715545.1 Opisthorchis viverrini
GCCTAGAAGTGTGCGAAAGTCGTTGACGGTCCAAGTGTTGAGGATAACTACACTATAAAACCAAACGTTCAGTGCGCACGCTATTTACATTCTTATTTGAGAACGACCTTAAGCCCAGCTTTTATGGAAGATTATCTCGTTTTTAGTGCCTCGTCTGACTTCCTGCCCAGAATGCGTTGCTGCGGAACTACGAATCGAAAAGATTACCATGCACTATGTGGCCTCACCAAGCTGACGGATAGACAGATAGGGCTGTCCGTCGTCGCTGTCAGAGCAATCGCTAAATGTAGACTGCTCAGTCATTCACCTTCAAGAAGTGCTCCTACCGCTGCTAGGACCGGAAGCAGGAATTCACCAAGGGGCAATCTAGCACCCGAAGC
>NW_008770980.1:0-380 GCF_000715545.1 Opisthorchis viverrini
GTTTACATGGCATTCAATCTTATGTTCCCGTCAAGAGTGCAAACACATTTTAGAATTCGAGTTTAGAATAACAAGGTAACATTTCGGCAACCGCTGTTCACGCCTGAACAAAGTTTTGGAATCTCAGTCTCCGTTTTTCCGCACGTTGCCGTAGAATCTGGGATTGGAAAGATTATTAAAACTCTTCAATCATCCAGTGATGCGCTTCATGAATACAGTAAGCTCCGAGGACGAAACCGCACTCTGGCGTTTCTCCTGAGCATTTTTGCTGGCTATGACCAACTGATTTCCCGCACCAATTTGAGTGGATTCTCCCGATTATCAATGGCGCGAGCCCCAACCTACATTGCGCAAAAGATGGATTTTCCTATGAAAATGCA
>NW_008770981.1:0-380 GCF_000715545.1 Opisthorchis viverrini
GCTTACGCCCCAACAGACCGTAGCTCTGATGCTCTTCAATAGTTTTGACATCTTTTGAGCCCCTTGTTACCATCGACTGAGAGCTCAGATGTTGTAGTTCCCGGAAACTACAAGTACGCCAGTAGGTGGATATTCCGTTGCTGAGGCTCAGTTGGGTAGTCCTCTTGCATGGGAATCAAGCAGCACGAACAACGGCGCATAATGCAGGCATCCGCTGGACTGTCTATTACTGTGCAGTATTAACTTCCGAAAAAATCGAAGCCGCTCGGTCAAATGGTGCTCTCCACATGCAACAGATGGACCACATCGTCATTGACTCCAGGTTGTGTGGGTCAGTTACCGCTTGTTGCTCGTGGATGTGCGTGCCAGGCACAAAAAAA
>NW_008770982.1:0-380 GCF_000715545.1 Opisthorchis viverrini
TGCCGTACAAACATGGTTTATTGGAAAGCGTTATTGTGAAAAAGTATATGGGGAAGAGACTTAAAGCTAGCTTACTACAGTCATACTGAGGTCCCTACACCTCCGGACTCTCAGGCAGTCTCGATAGAAAGTGATAACAGGAACGGCACTGACGTCGATCAGTAAACATATCTAACAGCGTTCTCAATCAGTTACACTGGGGATCACGCGATCCTCATTTTGGAAGCCGAATCACGCCGACAAAACTGACTTGTTGTAATCTCATTCATACTCCTCTGCCAAGTAAGAGGTTGGTCAACTCCCCGCCAATGTCACTCTGAATTGGTATGTAAAAAGCAAAGCATGGTTCGGCCCAACCAACTCAGCCTCTGGTGCTGGAC
>NW_008770983.1:0-380 GCF_000715545.1 Opisthorchis viverrini
TCGATTTCTGTTGAAACTCGTCGAAGCTGGGGCCGATTCCGATAGCATCAGCCTGTGTGACAAACAACTACGGCGTAAGAAATATCCTATCGAGAACCACATCCACCCTTGTGCACTCCAGACGCAGTCGTTTTAAATGGAGAGTTCAACACACATCTATGGAACTTCAGTTAGTCGTAGGAAGGCCTTAACGTACAGACGCGAGAAAGCAATGCTAATGGTGATCGACTTTGGTATCTTCGTACTGATCGCCAGGTTCCACGGAGGCCGTGGTGTTAGCTGGGACTATCGCAATTGTCGAGCTAAACTGATCACAATACCGTCAGCTATGAACGCAGAGAATGCTTTCTGAACGGCAATTCAGTCCAGAGTGCACAGTA
>NW_008770984.1:0-380 GCF_000715545.1 Opisthorchis viverrini
TCGTTCGAACCCAGCTGCTCCGGTTTAGGATAGGGCAATGTGGCACTATCCTATCCTTCACTCTTCCTTCTGGTGGCGTGGCAGGTAGGAACCGACTGCCAACTGACCTATACTTGATGGAATATTCTGGTGCGTTGTGATTGTCGCCTGCTGATACGGGAACAGAACATAAATGGATTCAATAGTCTGATTCAAATCACATTAATCTGCGTATCGAAATATATGCTTCAAACCGAACTGCTTCACTAGGTGCAAGACGTCTTTTAAATTACCATGCATGTTCTTACTGTTATTTAATGTCTTGGTAATTTTGGCGCATCGTTTTTACGCTGAAAACTATCAGTGGATATACTGTCAACGCGTCTTGCCATATTTTTTTT
>NW_008770985.1:0-380 GCF_000715545.1 Opisthorchis viverrini
CTATAAACGTAACACACTACTCATAAGGTGGGTTGTCGAAAAGTTTTCAGTAATCTTATAAGTAGTGTTTTACGTCTATACGAAGCTGGCTTTTTGCTCTTGGCGCGCAAATTTTCCCCGTGGTCTTTTTTGTCACCATTGTCGCCTAACTCAAACAGAACGGTACCGTAAGAAACGTCCGGTGCTTTACACCCAACCTGCTTGCGTTAACCGAAACTACGGTCCGACCAGGTCAACTGACTATTTTTAACTAATCAATAATCGAGTAAATAAGACGCATAGGGCTTTAAAGACGGCCCCGGGCTGCACTCGTGTTCAGGCCCATCAGCCAATCACCTGACGTCCTTGTTGCGCCAGCTGTCTGTTTGGATACGTTTCCG
>NW_008770986.1:0-380 GCF_000715545.1 Opisthorchis viverrini
TAACAATCTGAAGGCACATTCCTTACCACATTCCCCAGGTAGCAGTTGTGTTCAAGCTGGTTACAGGTACATAGGTGCATCAACTTCAAACAACACCATTCGAATACCCTGCCGACCGTGCACTCATAATGTTTATCTCTCCAAAAATCTCTTATTTGTATTTGCGAAAATAGTTCCCCCTTCCTCGAATAAGACGCAAATATTTAAAAATTCATCGAATAAGCAAATGAGTTTCCACTGTGCGCGATCACGTAAGGTTGTCTACGACTGCATCAACAGGTGTCGAAATTCCAAGAAAGAGATTTTGCGGTCTAGCAATGAAAATTCTGAAAACGGCTACAAATTGCAGCAAACTGATATTTCTGCGGCTCCTAATTTTA
>NW_008770987.1:0-380 GCF_000715545.1 Opisthorchis viverrini
TTTTTTGGTGCGATTGAGGTCAGTGATGGCATAGGCATGTGTCCTAGGGTGGATGTGGGGTGCTGACGGTCATGAACAGGAGATGCGGAGCTGGTGGTCGTCGTAGAGTTATGTGTAAAATCAGGCCAAAGGTCGTCATCATGGTAAGGCGAGCCTGGGTATGGAGTGACTGCAGGATAATAAAGATCAGGGAGATGATCAGTGCTGCAGCATCGAGCTTCATGCGATGACACGTCACCCCCAGCATTTGGCGGGGCAGGTGTAATTCCGACCACTTTTGAACAAGCAACACTGATGTCGGGGACGACTTGGTGCCGGCGGAACCAGGGGGTACAGAAGTGTCCAGAACAGATGGCAGGTTCGGTAATAATAATAATAAT
>NW_008770988.1:0-380 GCF_000715545.1 Opisthorchis viverrini
GAGCGTGAGAAGTATTCATGCGTTTATTTCGTCTCATCAGTGCCATGAGAACACCATGTTCGACTCAACTTGTCAGCTGTTGTTGGACATTCAGAGCGGCGCAAGGAGCGCACAATGAGGACACAGGCTAGCCAGCACATCACAGTACGTGCAGGTCACGGATCAGATTATGAACACGTACTGGAACCTCACCAACACCCGAAAAACGAAGTGAAGTTATTTCAGTCCCACTGCGGCATAGCGGCTACTCTATCATCTACTGAAGAAGATCATCTCCCCAGAACCAGATTTCATAGCATCACTCTCCAGAGGTGACAGACGAGGTAAATGGTAACTGAAACAAGCGCTTCCAAAAGCTCTCAACGCTGTGACCTCTACGG
>NW_008770989.1:0-380 GCF_000715545.1 Opisthorchis viverrini
GATGTGCCTGGTTGACGAGCCCTAATAAACAGAAATACGCCGTACAGTACTCAGAGGTATCAAAACCTAGATTATATCTACTTGCAAGACAACTCTCTATTGAAAACTTGAAAATCGCTTCACAATACCAACAAAAGTATGTAATCTGTCAGCAAAAACGTTAGGCTCAGCTTAAAGTGATACGTGTTAATAATTTCGTGAACGTGTTGGTTACCTGACACAGAAAAGCGTCATCGTCCCATGAAAAATGGCATGGTTCTGCTTAGACATCATGCTAAAGATATCGGCTTTGGTGCACATTACTTATCGATCACTGCGCCACTTTTGTTCTATCCCAAGATAACTGTACCAGGTAGTGTGAGGAGATTTGGAATTTTTGT
>NW_008770990.1:0-380 GCF_000715545.1 Opisthorchis viverrini
GGGAAAATTCATAAATAGTTTGCACTTATGAATGGAGTGAATGAGCTGACCCGGTTGACCAAGAAACCAGTGTTCCAGGACAGCATATTAGTTGTGTTGGAAGTCTCACTGTTGGTTTTTGACACCGGTGGATACGTACAAAGAGTAAACTCGTCTTCCGACTGTGTTGCGTTGATCCCAGAAGGCTAATTCAATCGTCTTGGGACTTGCTCTCAACTTGCCTGACAGGTAACGTGACTAAGTTCTTGAATTCTGTTTATCCAAGTTCTACTTATTCCCCATGTCATGTGTCCACGTGGGCCATCAAATATTGATTGAATGACCTACACAGTCAGACTTCTAGGGAATATCACCACCATGAACCGCAGGAAACGGCATTA
>NW_008770991.1:0-380 GCF_000715545.1 Opisthorchis viverrini
ATCCTTGCTACGGGCGCCGAACTTTCTAGAGGAATCAGTATATTGAGGGCTACCACGCTTACTAATACAATGTACCTATTTATACCAATAGAAATTATTTCAATGTGCTAAGTTCCTCCCAGTGAGTTTCATTCTGAACCCGTATATCTCGAGAATATTCACTAACCGAACACGCTACAAATATAGTTCAGTGTAGGTGTCTGAATCAGCCACAAAATAACGCTGGAAAGTTTTTAGCACTTGGATAAGTCCAAGTCCATTTTATCTGTCATTTTCAACTTATTATTTGTGCTCGATACGGCTTTCATTGGCCGATATTTTCAATATTTTGAAGGTGTCTGCATCTTTGCATGGTTTCGTTCACCATCCATTGTTTTTTT
>NW_008770992.1:0-380 GCF_000715545.1 Opisthorchis viverrini
TCTAACTGGTGTACAACGATGTTATTGCACATCAAAGTTGTCTGCTTGTTTTTGCAGGATAAATATCGTTCCTGGCGATTTAAGCCTTCAGGATCTTCAGTGACCGTCCATTCCATTGCATTCGAGATTTAGTGTAAAATAACCGCGGCATTATGAGTAAGTTGCGCTTTCACTAGCAGATATATTTAAACGAGCAATGACCAATCATATCACTCACAACTGATTACATAGAGGAAGACTTTGTGGCAGTTAGGGGTTGGTTTCCCAAGACAAGTTAAATGTCTTGACTATCTGATGTTGGGTCCAGCTCCACCGGAAGTGTCCTTGTGTACTCATCATTCCCTAGTATTGAGTGTTGAAACTCGTCGTTCGCGTTCAGA
>NW_008770993.1:0-380 GCF_000715545.1 Opisthorchis viverrini
GGCCTAGCTGTAGAGTGTCTCTTGGCAATTCAGCATAGACTACTGACTTCTTTACGGAAGGAAATCTCAGTTGAAAATTTCTAATCTCTTTACACTGCTAGTAAACGGGCAACTGCATCTATTCTGTTGAGACATACAAGTCCTACTCGGTCAAAAATTGCGCGACGGTCTGCATGTTGCGATCAGTCCATCAACTAGTTGAGAACATACAAAAACATCCAAAACAATCAAAAACGTAACCAGTCTCTTCTTTACAGAAGCAGGATTAAACGGTAAAATGGACCTCGGCTAAGAGCCGTAAACCCAAGTATATGGCGAAGTGGGGTTTGGGTTTTCTATGAAATTTGTACGTCCACCAGAAACAAAGCAGTCGTGTATGG
>NW_008770994.1:0-380 GCF_000715545.1 Opisthorchis viverrini
AATACGTCGTGAAATAATAACTAATCAGCAACAACTACAACAGCAATTATGGTCACCAGAAATCAAGTAAGGTTCGGAAAACACTGAGATGTCTATACCAAGTCACTCACCAGAGCGGCGCAAAATATGTGATCGCCTTCTCATTTACACACAGTTCGGATTTTTGTCTTGTGATAGTGAACCGTAGCGCCTTACCGCTCGTTTTTGCGCTGCCTGATGAGGAACGCAGTCACCAAGCAACGAAGACCAAGCTTCAAGAAAATGCTGCGTTATCGTTCAGGCCGGTCTCGATTGTAAACTCATCCCCGCATCCGAATCTATGCGAGTTAGGGTGCGCTAGTCCATACGCTTCTACATGCCTCTTAGTTCTGTCTAGGTAA
>NW_008770995.1:0-380 GCF_000715545.1 Opisthorchis viverrini
TTGATCGATCATTTGTACGCCAATTAGTGCGCGTTTTAGTGACCATAGAGCACCGACGCTGTCCGGGCACCCGGTAGGATCATTATCGATCAAGCTTGCACCAGTGCAGTTTGGTTGGCTTTCAGCGGATGTCTGGTATACTCATAGGTTGAGAGCATCACAGGGATGTAGCTCGTTGGTTGATGAGTTGGAAGCTCCTGGATCCAGAGATCGACGAAACCACTTGGGGACATCAAAAGGCAGTAAATGGGAAAATGATCTTGGATGTCACTGACAGACAATATAGGGATGTTCTACAACAATTTTTATAGCTCCTGTGTTCACAGTGCCCTGCTCAATCTTAGTGCATTCCACGGTCACGCAGATTAGGAGCCGTTTGA
>NW_008770996.1:0-380 GCF_000715545.1 Opisthorchis viverrini
TTTCAAGCTATGCGTGCGATCAGTTGTGGAATTATGTCCTGATTTCTTTCCCCTTTATACCCAAAATTGTAGGCTGGCACTCGAGAATGTCCAAGGTTCACTCACCAACGAGTTACTCCCACAGTTTGACGAAGGCATAGTTGGCGGACGAAAAAATAATGAAAACGATTATTAAAAAATAAGCCACCCCATTACTATTCCTTGCTACTTCTTTGGCTTGCATAAAGCAACTTCTTCCGTGTTCCTTCCATCTAGGCCCCGGCCCTGTACTACTCTATCCACTCCGTTTAATGAGTGGTACTTCGTTTTGCCTAACCCTAAACAACATAAAACAAGCAAAAGTCAGCGTTCCTCATACCTGAGAACTGATTATGTGCCTC
>NW_008770997.1:0-380 GCF_000715545.1 Opisthorchis viverrini
AATGAATATGGTCTACTCGCCGAGCGAGTTCTATGTGGTAGACAGAATCAGGGTGCGCATGTACCCATGTATAGATTTGGCTCTATCGAATATGGAAACTTTTATTTATTAGTTCCTGAAAGTATATGACTCAGTTGCTGAGGCTTGAAATGTGGACTGATTTTGCTTTGTTGCCACTGTTAAATCAGATTGCATGAGTAGTCTGTCCGGAAATTCCTTGACTTTTTCACCTTTGAGATATTTATTCAGCGAATTTACGTTCTTTATATCCAAAACGATTAAAAAACTGGGCGTGGTGACCAACGAACCGGTCTCGATTGACGTCCGGTCCGGGTGTGGCTCGACTCATCCAAACTCGCTGCTCACGCGTGGCAAAATTT
>NW_008770998.1:0-380 GCF_000715545.1 Opisthorchis viverrini
AAATTTTAGACAATTAACAGTTCCGTTCTTGTAACACTCTTCTAAAACAAGAACGATGTCGCCTGCACATCCCAGATCGATTAGGTTTTCTTTATCAGCTGTGTGAACACTTGGCCTTTGAAGACACAGCATTCGTCACATTATGTAGTAGCTTACAAATCAAAATAGAAACAGATAGAGTAGATATCCTTGTTGGACGAAGCTTTTGAGGAGCTCCACGTATATTGTCAAACGCATGCGAGTCTGAGAATACAAACATACTATATTGACAAACTTCTTGGGGACTGATTACTGAGCGAGTGAACAAACCCATCAACTAGCAAGATGCGGCTTGGATACCCAGGAATGCTGAAATTACGAGACGGCTCAAGTGGTTAGAG
>NW_008770999.1:0-380 GCF_000715545.1 Opisthorchis viverrini
AACGACGCACGGTAATTCAGTTGGAACCCTCAATAACGTCGATTGCGTGGGTCACAAACACCGATTCGGAAACGCCAAATGATGAAGTGCGGCGGTACCTTCGAGCTATTCGCGTGATATCTGAGATTTTAGCCAAGATGCCACTGATCAAATGACCCTAGTGGTGTCGCACTATGACTTCACCCCAAAAGTTTTCATCTTCTTGATATTTGGTTTCATACTGTCTCAAGCTATAATGAGCACTCGGATGACCCTAGCTTGGTGGCTATCCTGCCCACCGAATTTCGACATGCCACATGTCACATGGATCGATATCCCCGCCATATGGGAACGCCGTTCTTGTGAACGGAAATTTCGGGAATTGTCGAATCTGTTTCATT
>NW_008771000.1:0-380 GCF_000715545.1 Opisthorchis viverrini
ACTTTCCGTTTCTCAAGACGATTGCCATCATGTTCACCCTGCCGACGAGTTGGTGCATGCATTTATCGCAGCAACAGATATAAGTAAGTCTTACTGTAAACGTGGATGTTCATTCCTCAATCATCTAAGCCGCAGTCTGCAGGTTCCGCAGGCTTGCGATCGGTGAACGAGCGCCCGATCGTGTCTTTAGTGTGCCGTATTTAAGAATTGCTTCCTCATTCTAGGACCCAGTAGACACTCCGTAATGGCGCGGAGTACATGTGGGACGAGTGACTTCTCGACTGTTCTCGGGGTCGTTCCCGTGGCGTTGCGTACATTAAAAAATTATCCTGCCGAGCTTGTTCCCAACGCCAGCATTTCCTCATGAGGGAAAGTAGTGT
>NW_008771001.1:0-380 GCF_000715545.1 Opisthorchis viverrini
CTTGCAGCACTGTTTAAAATTTAAAAAAAAATCCTCTGTGAAATTCCCAGATAGTGTGGGAAGTCTGGTAGAAATCGATGAGAAATAGCCGCTTTTTTTGCGGTTCGGGTACTCACCATTCGGGCGCACACGTCTCTCTTGCTCTAGCTAAGTTGGATCCATGACTAGTGATAGTGTTAATTTTAAGAATTCCTTTGACCGTTTGCGGAACCGAAAGAAACCTTTTCGTTTCTTGTATACTCTTATGAGATAAGGACAGAAAACTGTGCCTTGGTTTACATTCATGATGAGTTCAAATACATGTGCAGAGATCGTTAAAATTTGGGTGGCATCCAAATTTTAAGGTGCACGCCACGGATGATCGAAATATTTATCTAATG
>NW_008771002.1:0-380 GCF_000715545.1 Opisthorchis viverrini
CGGTTGGGAGCCATAACTTGTAGTATCTCCAAAAGACAAGTGTCAGCGAAAAGATACGCGAAAAAGACGGAACGGAAATCCACTTTCTCCGTCGCCGCCTTGAACGATGGGCTGAACATTTCGAAGAACAGTTCAGCTGGTATGCTTCAGCACCTTTGGAAGAACCCAGCAGGCCTGAGTGGAATATCGGCACTAGCTCGCAGTCAATGACAGAAATCAAGTGCGAGACATCAATCCTCCAACTCGACAAGGCGCCATGCCCGAATGGTATGGACCTCGCATTCTTTGAAGACGTTGGTGAGGTCAAAGTGAGCGGTATGGTGGCCATACTACTGGGCTGATGCTATTACCACATCGTTAACAATATGACGTTAGTTCGT
>NW_008771003.1:0-380 GCF_000715545.1 Opisthorchis viverrini
GAGTAGTTTTCTTTATGGAAATATACTACAAACTGAAAAATTAGAAAACCTTCGTGCAGCACACTCAATTGAAGAGTATCCAAAACGACAGATTCATTCGAGTCCCTCGTGGAGACCTAAGTGATATTCAAGTGAGTGTATTTGTACACCTCTTGTTTCTCCGAGTTAGTGTAATTTTAGTATGCCAACGGATACGTGTGGACCAGAATCAGTACTCAAAATTCTGTTGTAAAATCCCCTATCAGAATCGGAAAAACCGAAGTAGCAACACATTTGGGCACCATGCTCTGAGTCATCTGAACACTGCGCTCAAATACTCCTGAATAACAGCGGAGCATTCCACCATGCCTCTACTTCATAGATGAACTGTAAGATGGTTT
>NW_008771004.1:0-380 GCF_000715545.1 Opisthorchis viverrini
CGAACCACGGTTTCAGAGAAATTTCGGGTATGCGTCTAGTCGCCGGCCAAATTTTTGATAAAATGTAGTAGGATTAATTTTGGCGCGCAAAGAAATATACACAGTAGGTTAATCATTCAAAAGTTTATTCCATGACATTTGGCAAACATAAACTAAACAGAGCATTCAGCATACAAATACACTGAATTCAGGCTAACTGCAGACCGCTGTTAAAAGCTGAAACGCTCGAGCGCAATCTTCCGTAAGTTCTGCTGCGTAACTGGCTGTTCAGGCATCATAGCAAACAAAGATCTTGGCTGGTAGTAACACCACGGTTGGAAGTTTGTTAACCCAAAAATTAATAATGGATCTTTCATTCAATTATTGGCTCTCCTGCTCGA
>NW_008771005.1:0-380 GCF_000715545.1 Opisthorchis viverrini
ACCGACTGCAACTGCCTTCCACAAGGTGCAAACGTTTGAGGAAAACCAAAGGGGAACCGTCAGACTAGAAACAGCGAAACACCATACTACGGTTAAGCCTAAACGAGGTGGTCTGGCAGTAAATTGCTACTGTCTTTTGTGATAGGAATATGACGGCAGAAAGGGGTTTCCTCCATAATTGTAGAAACGATTATGTTTTTTCACTCGGGGAAGAATAGGTTAGAAGCAATCAAAACTTGCTACGAGTCCGGTGCCGCTCCAAACGTATCCGCTGTACGCGTTGGCGTCAGGAGTGTGACACCTATGTCTTACTCCCTGTGCCCACGAGGTAGATCAGTCCTCTGCAACCGAGGGGTCAGACTATTGAGTCAGTGGCATCG
>NW_008771006.1:0-380 GCF_000715545.1 Opisthorchis viverrini
GGTAGGATAGTCTGCAGGGATGACCGCTTCAGTGAGATTGAAATGGAATCTATTTGGCTGTTTTACGGGGGACCAACTCGGGTTCCTCCACAACTCTTGTTTGATGCAAATAATATAACAACAGAGCTGTCATTGCTGTTGTTTTTCCAAGTATTTGAACCGAAATCAGTCATGTTCATATAGGGTCACCAGAATTCATTAAAAAATCTTACTTTCCACTGAGCTCATGATGCAGCCACGCCAATTATTCAAAACAAACGAATAACGTCGGCAGACCAATCAGACTTGGAGGTTCATTCATGTTCGCGCGTCATGCATCTGCACTTTTCTTCTTTTTTATAAATAAAATCGACGCTTAATTTCGACAAACACACTCATTT
>NW_008771007.1:0-380 GCF_000715545.1 Opisthorchis viverrini
AAGAACAGAATGAGTTGCCCCGACAACAACCAATCAACCTTGTACTGAGACATGCATCCTATCAAACGCGAGACATACGAGACTAATTTTGACCGGCAGTGGTGTGTGGTGAGCTATTGAATCCCTAGAGGACAAGCCCCAACGATGTCCATCATTGCCGGTAGACGAAAAACCTGGTAAGCACTTTAACTAGCAGCTGAAATGTTGAAGTATCTTGGGTCCCCGTTTACTTTATACTTCAAAGAGTGATACGGCTTTGGAAGGATCTCCCGCAAGATGTAAAGTGTAGCGAGAAAATCGCAGTTACTTGGATGCGCAAAGCACATTTTGAATGGAGCATCCATGCTCAAAGTATGGATGGGATGAACAGTCGCCACACA
>NW_008771008.1:0-380 GCF_000715545.1 Opisthorchis viverrini
AAAAGCTATCAGTGCTTCTTTACGGAACAGACAATTGAGGTGCAGCAGTGAACCCCACACTTAAGTCACAACTTATTATTTGAATTTTGGCAGACGTGCGAAATCAAGCGGTGAAGCTTACCTACAGATCTAACAAATGCGTTGACCTTGACATCGGTGAATGATGCGAGAACCCCAAGATTACTGAGAATGTGAAGCTGCCCATCTCCTGATCCTTTTTCTCAAAAGTGGTCTCTTCCGTTGTGGACTCAGTCACTGTCCAGCACCCCGCCATACAAAGCCACAAACCTGACCACAACGAGCCGGAAGATCTCTCATGCACTCAATTGGCCACGCTGATCACGGGCGACTCGAGAGGGCACACAAACACGAAAGAAAAC
>NW_008771009.1:0-380 GCF_000715545.1 Opisthorchis viverrini
AAGGGTCAGACAGATGCGGGGTCACGGATAATTTCTCTTTATTTAGAGAACCAAGTGACTGCACCAGTGACCAGCCAGGTTGAATAAACAACGAATGTACGGGGCGTTTGGGGCAATTACAACTGAAGTTTTAGGCTTTGGAAGAGGGAGAATGAGAAGGAATAGGATGTGAACAGTAGTGTCTGGTGAGTTCAAGGAGACATAGGATAAAACGAGGTCATCAGAAAACATTTAAAACGGGGTGACAATAAGCCAAATGAACATAGTAAACGTGGATTTGTTTGCTGATCTGGGAACCGAGTACTAGCTACACCTGGGTAGGTGCCTAGTTTGAGGATGTAAGGATTTTCTCGTCGAGGTAGCAAGCAGGGAGGCTAGCT
>NW_008771010.1:0-380 GCF_000715545.1 Opisthorchis viverrini
CAACCTTATTAGTAGTACATTACAAAGATGGTAAGACGTCTACCTTATTACGACTGTCTCAAAACACCAATTCTTCACCTGGGTCTGTGCTGGGAGAGGACACTGCTCATCGGACGCACCTAGATCGGTCACTCTTGGGATTTGTTTTTTTCTATTCAACGACGTCTACTTCGAACTAAATCCCACAAGAGGTGGGGAAGTTGTTCCAAATCAGTGAAAGCCTGCCTTGCATGTTGCTAGCAGGAAGGCCACCCCAAATCGCTTTTCTGGTAGGCGTTTTTATGTGAAGCTTCTTTAAACGTTTGTTTTTGATCTTTTAGTTTCTGGGCTGCTTCCGAGAAGTGATTGTAAAGATGGCGAGATGGCTCAAATGGTTAGAG
>NW_008771011.1:0-380 GCF_000715545.1 Opisthorchis viverrini
CGACGGCCAGTGTGATCAGTCCATTTCCTAACCAACTAAACATGAACACTGCGGCTCATCTATGGGTGATAGCCAAAGACATTCCATGTCAAGCTGTCAGCCATTTGGTCCGCTTGTAAACCCGGACCGATACGCTGTCCTACCCAGATCAGTCGCGCTGTAATCCACCATCACGTACACCGACACTTCCATAATAACATCATGACCCCTGGCTCTGTCATTCCTCCTAGCACTAGACCTACACCCATCTATTCATTGGCTCTCAGGATCAGAGTTCTTGAAGATCTTGAGTTCCTCGCTGCCCTTACAAGTAGGCAAAATTTTTTACTCCCTGCAGCAACCACGAATACCTGCACCAACCCTAAGAGCCCCCGCAAATG
>NW_008771012.1:0-380 GCF_000715545.1 Opisthorchis viverrini
TTTTTCCAGGCGGAACGCCTCAAACCAGATCACTATGCAGCCAATCAGTTGTACCTCGCGAAGTGTTGCATCAGTCGGTGGGAATACAAGGAAGCGGGTGTCTGGCTAACAAAAGCACGAAAACTGCTGGAGTTGAACCGTCACCCTCCACCACACCTGGACACTCGAGAGGTATACGATGAGATCCTGGCACTCACGGTCAAATACGCTAGCTACTGTTCCCAATGATTTGTACATGACTTACTTTCTGACGGTCTCAGATATGCTCTTAACCAGATAACTAGGTGATTTTCAATAATATAACAACTCACTTATTTCACATTCTCTTTTTGTTTTGTTGGAAACTGGAGTAATTTGGTGCTGCACACTGTTGGACAGAG
>NW_008771013.1:0-380 GCF_000715545.1 Opisthorchis viverrini
TGAACTGAACTGAACTGAACTGAACTGCTGATTCATTACACGCCGGTTATTTAAGACAGTGCAGCCGATTGCGCCGGTGCCGTCTGGGAAAATGTATTTACCATCTGCTTACGCGCTCCATACGCTGGGGTTTTCAAAACTGACCACGTATTTCCAAGTATCGTCCTGTCAAACGGAGTCCCAAAGAATGGCAGCGAAGAATCCCGTTAGGATAGACGATCGATCAGGGTGAAGTAGTGGATACTCATCAAAGGCCATATTGTCTGTCCGTGTCAACAGATTGTTGAAAAAACATTCGCACTTCCTACATTAGGTTATTAATTATTGCGTTAAATTAGCGAACGGGTGGTCTTGCAGTCGTCACGTTTCAACCGGTAGTC
>NW_008771014.1:0-380 GCF_000715545.1 Opisthorchis viverrini
CGGCCCATGTACTACTTAGGTTTTTTCACCGGTAAGTTGCTCGCCTGCTCCAATTTCCAATTAAAGACTCGGAATAATGGTGTGTTGTATGTGATGGTTATTGTCTTAACCAAGTCACTTGCGACCTAACAGCTGAAGGACCAACATTTGGGAGGCGATCATACGTAGCACTATTCTTTCATGCGGTTAATTAGTGTTGCTTAACTTGATTGATGTCACAAGGGAAAGGATGGTTTCAGTATCGAAGTTGTTACTGAGTTGGGGCTTGATATTGTGCTTTAAGAGGTAATTGGTTCTCTGGCTACCGGCCGTCGTGTTTCGTTTCATTAAGACTGTTCAGGACCCGGTAATGTACATCGTTCCGCTCTTGTTGCGCAAAC
>NW_008771015.1:0-380 GCF_000715545.1 Opisthorchis viverrini
CTAAATTATGATTGGTAACTTACATGCGCTCTCCAAATTACCTTTATTGAGGAAGATGTGCATTGAGATTCTTTAATAGTTATCGAGACTTTTATTTAGATGTCACAAAATATTTGAATACGGATTGTTTATTCCGGGAATTTTTTCGCATTACATTACAACCCGTAAGAAAAACCGAGGTTTTTCGTCTGTGCATTGAGATTTACAAAAATCGTTCTTCAATTTTTTCTACTGACATGGGATATTTTGAACTAGATGGGGAAACAGTACGTGGCTTATTGGTTGCTCAGTGAGTCACTGACGTTTCAAGTTATGCGACTGAAGATCAAGCGCTTTCTGTTGCTAGAAAATCATTGACATCGTCATCCGCTTGCGCATAA
>NW_008771016.1:0-380 GCF_000715545.1 Opisthorchis viverrini
TGTGTCCTCCCCTTATACCTCTCGGTACTACAGGAATATCAGTGGATGACAGAATGAAAAACAACGAAAATTCCAATTAGATTGTAATGAGTATTTGCGGTAAACCTCAGATGTACGCATCAAATCTCAAACTACGCGGCACACTCTCAAAAATCACTGGCGAATAATCAAGTCTTGAGTAATTTTACGCAGGCTATTTTGTACACATTCTGCAAATCGCGAAGGTAACTTGCCTTTCTCAGAATATTTTTGCTATAAGAGGATTATTGTGCAATAGATTTACTTGAATCACGCAGTATGATGCGAAGTTAAAATGAGCTAAATTTGATTATGTGATCTGGATATTAGAAATGCTAAAGCGAATCCGAAAATTCCAAGCA
>NW_008771017.1:0-380 GCF_000715545.1 Opisthorchis viverrini
GTGTCACTTGTGTCGGTCATTCAGAGTGGTCTGCAGGGTACTTCAATACAACCGTAGTTCAACTCGATCATCGGAGAGAACTACAAAGACTCTTATTTTAAAAAGCGAACCCTTCTGCAAGGATCACTAGGCACTTGTAGAAACTGCGTACTCTGCCAACGATTTACCCCTTACCTTGCCCCGTAACGTATAATTTTGGACTGACTCGATGGTTGTGCCGCATTACACTTTCAACGCAAATTCGACGTTTAAAACTTTTGTGGCAAACAAGATTAGCTTGATACACGAAAATACCAGCACTTCTAAATAGAGGCATGTCCCGACCTACATTAACCGTGCTGACTCTGCCTCATGTGGCATCCGTACGGAACAGTCTCAGC
>NW_008771018.1:0-380 GCF_000715545.1 Opisthorchis viverrini
CGACTTTGTCCTTCTTGTGGATTATACGCTAGGCGCAGTCCCTCAAACTAATGGTGCACTTGAGCCCCAGTTGCACGGCTAAATCTCTCGTTTGTGATGTTCCTAAACAACTGAATGTGCTGTATCAGGCCGTTTCGTGTCTCAGTTGATGGGATAATTGATATCGAAAAGAGATGTAAAGACAGAAAAAACGATACTATAGTTTTGCCGCTGGATGCATTCTTTATGAGCTTGATTCATATATAACATAATGCCTCGGTTAGTTTTTCTAGGTGGTGTTGAAGGCGTTTTCGAAGAAGCGGTAGAACTGTTATATCATCCAAGCGTGAAGTCACAGAGACAAACACGTGGTCTTCATAAAGGAAACTACTCATGAGGTT
>NW_008771019.1:0-380 GCF_000715545.1 Opisthorchis viverrini
AACTGCAGCTAATTCTTCACCAGTATCGGAATGGGGGCGGCAGAAAAAGCAAAGAAAATTGCGGGAACACAGTGTATACACAAAATTTGTCAGGGGAACCGATAGCTGTTAAAATTTCTTACTGCTGACAAATTATTCGCGAAGTCATCCCTGCATGCGTACCCTATGGAAATCTTACTCAGCGCACATACATGAGGGTGGTTGAAACGGAACACATGCCGGTTGGTTCCTGGATTAGCAGAAACTTCTGGCCTTCCAGCTGAATCATTGGAGAACAAGATCCAAATAAAGGCCACGCGTAGCCTCTGTTGAACGCCTCCCTGTAGCCACCTTATGCCCAAAATAGTAGTAGTTTTTGCACCTTTATCTCAGCCTGATCG
>NW_008771020.1:0-380 GCF_000715545.1 Opisthorchis viverrini
CTAAGATTCACGTCATTCTCCCTTAAAAAGCCCTTTACTTGTGCCTGTACAATTGTTTTGATGAGCCCTCAATAAAGGGGAGAAGCACTGGACCCGAATGTCACTCTTATTAGATCTTACCAGCGGTACATATCCGTGCCACAGAGGCGTTTGTACTCTGGATGTCTGACAACTGAGGCGAACGTCCTACCATTGCTAAACTAGCGTATGCCAACGAAGTACACTTTTACCCCTGTTTGATGTGGATCCCTCAGTCAATAAATATTAATCGTTCAGCTGTTAAATTCTTCTGGTGTTTAGAAGCTGTGCCACTTGAGAGAAACATGAGAGCTGAGATGCTGTCAAGTTGATCAAGCCTAGAAAAAAGCAGTCGAGACGCT
>NW_008771021.1:0-380 GCF_000715545.1 Opisthorchis viverrini
GCCACAGGTCCTGATAGAAGCTGATCTGTTCTGACAATTTAAGTGTTCCCGCAGTTGTAGATACGATAAACCACATCTACGCTTTTTTGGTGAGCTCGCCGTAGACATTAGAGATTAGCCTATTTCTTCCTCCTTTAAATTGGGTTGAACCGCAAATGCACCCTCGCTGTTCCGTAGAACAGGGCTGTAAACACAGCACGTTTGCATGCACCACGTTCGAAGCCAGAAAAGCTGAGGTCCAGCAGATTAAAGCTCAACATTACCGGATGCCGAACAAGTATTCAAACAATGCATTTGATTGTTGTGGTCCTGGTCACATTCCCATGTCTGTAATTTCCACTTTGTTATCTCCTTCCGGTATATGAACTGCAGGTTTTGTG
>NW_008771022.1:0-380 GCF_000715545.1 Opisthorchis viverrini
CAAACACGGAGCACTGGGCAGTATTGATCTTACGTGCAACTTACTTACTCACTTGCCGTCTCACATGGAGGTTTACCACTTCGGGGAGAATATATATCCATGCCCGACACGATAAATCCTGTTGGTGTAAAGTTCATTTATTAGAAGGCACGTGAACGTTGACAAAAATGGGTTGATGTCGGGGTGATCAATTATTGATGATGAGAACCAAGCGTTTTCTTCAAACACCACGAACTCACTTAGTGTATAGGTCTGCACTGAAACAAAGGCAAGCGGAATACATAACAGGTTAGAGGTTATGTCTGTGGCGAACACTGTTTCATGAACATCAGTAGTATTCAAAAGCACATTTCGTAACATTCCGTTATCTCCAAACTATG
>NW_008771023.1:0-380 GCF_000715545.1 Opisthorchis viverrini
TAAACCAGGAGTCAAAAGTGTGACCAGAAGGGGTGTCAAATGCGAATTGAGGCCACTGAAGACTCACCAATCCTGAAGTTCACAGTCTGGATATGCAGTCTGAGTAAGTGATTCCATGTGTTTTAGTTATGTTTCTTCAAAGTGCATTTGCTGCTTTCACGATAATTACCGGACCTGAATGAATTCGATTGGCATCATAGGTTTCCATTCGCCAATTGTAATAACGGTATTTTCTCACTTCAGTTCCCGGCCTGAACCTCCCACGCTAGCGTTCCCGCCAACACAACGACCAAAGTTGCGCAAAGTATATTACCGCGCTTTGTATACGTATATATATTGTGTGCCATGACAACACACTTTGGGGATGCACCACTGGTAAC
>NW_008771024.1:0-380 GCF_000715545.1 Opisthorchis viverrini
AGGTACGTTTGTGTTACTCAAAACATTGTTCTTCCAGCGCTAACAATTGCGTCTTTGTGCATTTGGAGGTGCTTTATTCACTGCATCGCCCGCAAAATTAGTCTGTGGGACGGAACTCTGCCCGTTCAACAGATTCTACAGTGTACACATCATGTTTCATACTAGTCAAGCACAATTTGACGCCCTAGGCTACACAAAAATTGCCACAACCTCTCATTTTTTCTTGAAATTTTCGAACGATCAAAAATGTTCCAACGCACACCAATCCATCTTTACAAAAACAGCACGTATGTCTACTTTGTTTGGAATGTCAACAGTGCGTGGTTGTCGTAACTGTCTTGGTTCACAAAGTCATGTTTGTGAAGCCTCCTGAGGATCAT
>NW_008771025.1:0-380 GCF_000715545.1 Opisthorchis viverrini
TCACTAACAATGCTTAGTGGGTTCTATTTCTCGGAGCGATATCGCGTTCCTTCTCCATTTATTTGTATTCAACGTGTAACTACGATTTACCCGGAAGTTTTCTTGTGAAGAGAAGTTGGAAGGTGACGGGACCCAAGGCTTTCTCCGAGGTACCTACATCTCCAGTCATCTACTCAGGCAATCTGGATAGAAACAGACAACAAGAACGTTCTAAAATCGGTTGACAGCTAAATCTTCACGTGTCTCCACCCAGGCTCGATGAGGATTACGCGGATAATACTGACCGGCCTAAGATGTTCATTTCATACTCCTCAGCCGAGTTAATTTTTGACCATTTTTCTGTTTACGTCCCTCGGATTTGGGCGTGGAAAATAGTACTC
>NW_008771026.1:0-380 GCF_000715545.1 Opisthorchis viverrini
TTGTTAGAGCTGAAACTTTATGGGGATGGGATTCTTTTGTTATTTGACGTTCAGGTTTGTGTTTGGCAAGCTTCTCACCTAGCAAATAATTCTCGGCCGGTTGAAGCCCGTCAACCCATGACCTGAATTGTCGGTATCGGGGTGACACGGGCTCGGTACTTTCTGACGCGATTCTTGACATCTGTCGGTTCGGGCTGCAAGTGGATAAAATCGCTGAGGTGTGTTCTGTCCACTAGCTTTTGGTTTGATGGCAGACCTTCGTGGACTGAGCATGTCATCTAAATGGCGTCGACCTTCGCATCTAGGAGCTGACGTCAGGTACCCGGGTGCTAAGTAACGTGCTATCGTGAAACAGGTGGCTCAAATGCTTACACCTCAAA
>NW_008771027.1:0-380 GCF_000715545.1 Opisthorchis viverrini
GCACTCCGCTACATATTGTGCTTCAGACATGCAAAATTGGTGATTTCTATGGCCCTCCTCTAATGGAAGGATGAGACTGCGGATGTGACTTTAAAAACGTCTGCTTCATCTTATCAACTCAGCCCCACCTTTCAGACATGTAACACGGCCAATCCGATTCTTTGACCCTAACAACTTTTCTCTGAGAAAGGAGGAGTTAAAACAACAGGCAAAACTGAGATGCGGTGAGCATGTTCGCCGATTCCATAAATTATTACGCGTTTTATATTAACCCTGAAAGCCAATTACACAACCAGGACTACACCCTGTACTCTGCGACGATGACTAATCATCCATGAGGCTTTCCCCAAAGAATGGGGTTAAGACAACATCTGACAGCA
>NW_008771028.1:0-380 GCF_000715545.1 Opisthorchis viverrini
AAAAAGGCCTTTATGGCAAGGGCCTCCAAATTCCATTCAAATTCCAAACGGGCTTTGATTTGCACACTATCGCTGATGTCACTAGAGACCCCAGCATTTTATTCGGTTCCTTCACAAATACCACAACACTGTTTGCCTTTGTGATTTGAAGTATAAATATTTGCTTTGATCTCACCAGATGTCGCCTATGTCTCATAACCTCTAGCTGTGCAAGCAGAATCATCTGATGAACCGCTTGCCAGCTCCGCGCTCGGGTCGTTCAGAAAATTGCCTCGGAAGCGCCCATCACGTGAGCGAGACTGAAGTCACCGAAGAGCGCCACTCAATCCCCAAACTGAGACTGTCTCGGCCATCGGATCAATCGTGTAACGGACGGTGTA
>NW_008771029.1:0-380 GCF_000715545.1 Opisthorchis viverrini
ACTTGAATTTTAGGTGATCGTCGAACTGGAGTTTGACGGTTAATTCACTGTGACGGTACAGGTGCATCCAGGGCAGAAAGCCCACTCCTAAACTCAGTATGAATTGATGCAACTGCTGTGTTTTTCTCCTCTCCACTGTTCGATTGTTCACAGTGTCGAAATTGTAAAGTGTTTTGCATGAAGCGGGGTTTTTCTAATAGGGACACTCGGTCTAAGTTCTCTCGAGTTGATTTCTAATGGGATGACAGAACTTTATTTTGGAACTGTGACATGATCTCTAAGTACCAAAGGTAGGACTTGTTCCTTCATTTTTGGATATATCTGATGGAAATTCGGGGATTAGCTACTTGATCATCAGTTGAACGCTTTTACGAGGAAAT
>NW_008771030.1:0-380 GCF_000715545.1 Opisthorchis viverrini
AGAGAGAGAGAGAGACGGTTCATTAAGACAGGCCAAATCAGAATCGATGCCACCGGCGCTTGTGTGATTACAACGAAATTTGAGAAGGCCTATAAATCGCTCACACTAAGCACGACGACCAAGCGAGTGACTGATAGCAATTTCTCTTTTGTTTCAACCCTGTTGGATTTATTGCCCTCACATAGTGTAAAATAATGAGGCGAGAAATCTGCGCATTTCAAAGCCAGCTAAAAAAAACAACCAAGAAAATCTGGTAAAATTTTGTGTGGCAGCACGTGATTGATTCAGTTTCCCACAAAATGAAGTATGGCACGTTGAGCAAAGGCAGCTCGGCACAATGCCATGGGCTTAACACTTTGCTGATTTCCAAAAGATTCTTT
>NW_008771031.1:0-380 GCF_000715545.1 Opisthorchis viverrini
GTTCTCAGTTGAATTTCCACACGCTTGGACCGATGACGGTGACTGGCTGTGATGAGTGGTAATGCCGCCCTACATAGTACTTACTCGGCTAAGGGAGTTGGAAATTCGAAGTAAGCCGGAGGGCCACAGTTTCACGAGTTTTTGCGCGTAATGCCGTATGCAACCATTTGCTACCAATGCAGGAAAGCGCATTGTGTGGTAATGTCCATGTCCCATCATTTTACTGCACTATTCTTTTCATAATGTGAATGATTCATGATTATTGTGGAGGAAATAAGCTTTCAGGATACCAAAATTGAGCAAGAGAGTTATCTTGAAGACTTCCTCTAGAGTGTTTCTCCAAGTCGGAGCTAAGCTGTAGGATGTGTAGAGCGAAGTCT
>NW_008771032.1:0-380 GCF_000715545.1 Opisthorchis viverrini
TGTTTCAGTTTGCAGTTTCTCTTCATAGTCCATTCTCTTAAGCAGGTCGTGAACTTTGGTCCATGAGCGAGGACAACAGCTGCGTTCAATAGCACAGGCATGTTCTTGATCCAAGATAAATAGTCGACAAATTTCCACCGGTGAGATACGATGGTTAATGTCGAATTATCTTCAGGTTTTGCAGACAAAAGTCATGGTAAAACCTCAATCTAGCTAGACGACCCCCGTTTACATATCAGGAACACTTAACTTTTATATTAGGTTAGGTTTTTCTCAACTAATATGCCATCCTATGAAAAATGGTGGCTTATAATGACAAGATAATAGTGCTAAATGGGGTTTGATGGGGCGTGAGCACTACTTAGCTGCTCATAAATTTT
>NW_008771033.1:0-379 GCF_000715545.1 Opisthorchis viverrini
AAAAGTGCTTCCAAAGTGTATAAACACTGACCTCCTCAGTCGCCCTGAACACTAGAGAGCATCTTCCGAAGCTACAACCACAAGACTAGACGCCAACAGACCTAGCCAACCTGAAAATCACCAGATTCTGGCAAAAGACCGATGAATATCGTTGAAGACTTCTTCAGACCAGAAAAAAATATACAGAGCCGCTAGACTACTGGACGTCGGTAGATAACATGACTTTATCCGGAACAACAACGGAAGCCTGCCTCAGCAGAGCAGATAATCGTCATCATCACACAAGATCCACCCAGGGGGATCGCATCTCATATCGATTGGATATGATATCCAGTATGAAATCCGCATCCAGTGGGTGGATGGGAGCTTTTAGCCGGCC
>NW_008771034.1:0-379 GCF_000715545.1 Opisthorchis viverrini
ATGATAAATACGTATTTACAGATGGCTTTTCTAATATGAAAGTAGGATGCAGCGTAGCAGCCGACATCTGTGTTGCCAGCTTTCCATGACGAAAGCCTTCGCTTGATAGTGACCCCCCATAATTTGCCTGAATGTATCAAGTGGTTTGCTTATTGGAGCAAACTGTCCGCTTTTTCACGAAGACATAAATCACCGGACGTCCCATACCCCTATCATCTGTGATCAGGGAATCATACGGGCCGGATATTAGGTATTTCAAAAACTTCCAGAAAACGGTTTGTTGTATGCGTTTCGCCAAAATTTATTACGTCTGAAAAGCGTTAGAACAACGCCATCTGCTGATATTAGGAGAAACATATGTGGCTGTGGTGACCTTCCC
>NW_008771035.1:0-379 GCF_000715545.1 Opisthorchis viverrini
AAAAAACTACCTGGAATATTTTTGTTCGGGTTGTCCTCTGCTGTAAATCTACAACGACTGTGTTGGATCGGTTATCATTGAGTTACATGGATAAGGAGGCAAAACCGAACACTGCATTTTATAGGTAACATGAGTATGTTCTGGGTATGTTCTCCCATCAAGACATAATATGAGGCCTTGTTGCAAATTGAAATGCCAGAAACTTTAACATTAACATGGTAAGACTACCTCGATGTACAGTGTAACTGGGTGATTTCCACATCAATCGCTCACCGTTCTTATCTGCCACTCTCGTGCGCTGTTTGGGTCCATTTGGAATGGTTCTTGATCTGTCTTCGGAAAAGTAACCGAATCACTAATTAATCAGTCGGACTTTCCA
>NW_008771036.1:0-379 GCF_000715545.1 Opisthorchis viverrini
AAGGTGAGCGGAAAAATGATGTAGGTTTCCCCAGCTGAAAAAGGATCCTGTGGTTATTGATTACAACTGGTAACTTTGAGTAAACCATTCACCCTTAGTGGAATCTTTGGCGTTGCCAAGCAGGTCCAACTGTGTAGCACATTGACATGTAGTTGGGACGCCAACTCAGCTGTGGAAGATTTCCTTATCTCCTTCGGGGGTAAATGCGGGCACTCAATATGAGAGATAGATGCTTGTTTGAAACCTCGATTCGGGTTTCCTTCACAGTGACTGGTTCGTGATTCCGCCTGGTAGATTCTGTCAGGGTGACTGGTGTCACATTTCGCACCCTCTACGACTCAATTTACCTTGTCTTTTCTCAAACCTGATTGTCGGGTTT
>NW_008771037.1:0-379 GCF_000715545.1 Opisthorchis viverrini
AGGGACGAGTTCCTTCAAAATGTTGCAGTTCGTATGGTGGTTGTGTGGTTACCGAGCAACACAGAACCTAAAGTGTGAACATCACTCTCCAAGCTGACAACACTATCAAACACTTGTGATTTGGACCTGAATAACCACCATCCAAACAACCAGCAGAACTTTCTGCTGCAGGTGAACTCGGACTTCGAGTATTCCAACAGCGAAACTCACTTGTCTTAGACAACAACGCAGTTTAAGCTAATCGGCGACTAATCGGCGAAATATCAACCTGCCCCAAGTACCGCACAACTAACCAACACATACAGGAAAATTATTTGAACACCCAATGAAACAAGCAAACAGCTGCGCACGACCCCATTTAAAATTTGACAAGAATCCA
>NW_008771038.1:0-379 GCF_000715545.1 Opisthorchis viverrini
TTTAGAAGTACATTGATAAAATTTGACCACGCGTTCGTCTGGAGTCGTTTCTCTCTTCGTTTTTCAGGGCTACTTAGGGTGAAGACAAATCGCCTAGGAACCGAAAGACCGGCAGATCCGGATATCAAGCGTCTTTTAGAGTCTCCTCCCACTGCTCCACCGTTGGATGTGAATTCATGCGGGAGCAAGGCTGCCGCATCTTTGCACAGGGCTGAGGCATGGCGCTATTGAGTCCGCTCAAGCACTGGTTATCAGACAGGGCAGTGGCACTGTTGGGATCTCGGGGAAGTGTTCCAGCCGGTCGCGATTACCAAACTTAACATGTCGGCCAACCATGAAGCCTCATGGACACAGAATGCTAAGAAAATGGAAGAGGCCC
>NW_008771039.1:0-379 GCF_000715545.1 Opisthorchis viverrini
AAACGAATATTATACCTCATATTGTTCATATTAGCGTATCGAAATTCCAAAACTACGTAAGATAGCAAGACTCAGCGTTCCTTTCTTAAATTTTGTTGGTTTTCAAATATTTTTCCAAAGACAAACAAACATGCCTACAAATTGCCGTATGGTTTAAAAAGCTAGGAAAATAAATAGCGCCTAAAATACATAACGTGAGAACGCGGCACATTCTGTGACGATGAAAAAGGAATAACTGATTGTTGTTCTCAGCGTTCAAAGGTTTTAAATTAATCTGCAAGGCATTCGTCAATACGAAACAAACAATAATTTTGATAGCGCGAACGCCATCAGCTAGGAAACAATATCAGATAATTGCGTAATTTCACAGACATTTTTT
>NW_008771040.1:0-379 GCF_000715545.1 Opisthorchis viverrini
ACCGTGATGCCGTGCCGGTAACAAATTTAAACTCACCCTCAGGGGACTGGAGCGAAATGAGCTTTATTCAGGGAGGGGAGAGAGCCTATTGTAGTGAGAACTGTCAGGTGTTCAAACAATACATCATGAGCTTCCCAGTTAATCTCCCCCCAGTGTGATTCATAAGGATATTACCTGTATTAGTTATGGAAAAGATCCCAGAATTCACTACAAAACCCGATCGAAATTGCCCACAGATTTTCACGAAAACAGTGCGAGTCTCCCTCAATATTCCTTTTGATTCAAGTCTGCAAATGATTCAATCTTGAGACAAACCATCGTTCGTCTAGCTGTAGAATCCCCTCGGTTTTTCATCATCACCATCATCATCATCAACAGC
>NW_008771041.1:0-379 GCF_000715545.1 Opisthorchis viverrini
AGCACACTACTTATAAGGTTGCTGAAAACCATTCGACCATTACAAACGAGAGATTCAGTTGGATTTAGTGGAGTCTCCTGTCAAAATCAAATTAGAATGCAAATAAGTGTATTTGCGGTAATAAAAAATTTGTGAACGTTTTGCGGAATGTTATTCTTCCAAAATTAGCAAGAGAAGGGCCATTGAAGTTATGGAGCAAGCCCGTCTGGCGGTCTTTCCACAGATTATGATTATTCCAGGTTCTTGTATGATGTAGGGAAGAATGCTGCGAGTTCCTAGAAAGCTACCATTTCGCTTCAGGTATTCCACCTGGTTACTTTCAAATTGGTTCAGTGTTCAGTTTGATAAATACGTCTTCCACCCCGCACTCCCCTTCATA
>NW_008771042.1:0-379 GCF_000715545.1 Opisthorchis viverrini
TGGCTAATGGGCCCCCTGTTCAGTGGACTGGGTATGGAGCGGGCAAATAGTGCACAAAACACTTCTCCAAAGTTCGGTTAATCTTGGATCCTCTGAGAGCCTACTCCATGAAAACGTATAATCTAACTAAAATCCTGGATTAATTTAACTTGGATAGATGACACCCGAGGGGTAAACTGTCCTGTACACGAAGCCAACAAGGAGGCTCAAACGATCCGAACTGTGGTTGAATTTCTCACACAGATTGGGTGCCTTCTCACAACGCCACGTTTTCTTATGATTGTGATAAGCATTTGCTCGTCAGCCAGTTTGAAGACGTGGCAAAAAAGCTGAAAAATCTGAGAACTATAACCCGTATTTTTCAAAATACATTGGGTAA
>NW_008771043.1:0-379 GCF_000715545.1 Opisthorchis viverrini
GTTTTCAGTCTGGTGTCTTCGACAAATCACTGCCAAGGCTGAAAGGATATAAGATCCAGTCAGTAATATCAAAACAAAAAACGTAGTCTAATGAAATTCGCTGAGGTCGCCTGCAGTGGTTTCCGATAGACCGTTAACCAAAATGCACACTATATTAGTTCGAACGGGTGTGAGGTTGATACAAACGACCCCATAACAATGGACATGTGCAAGAAGGGCCACTAAATTTACTTGAAAGATGATTGACAGTGCAAAATGCCTCCTGTTAGTAGTGGATAAGTGCTTCCTTCAAAACATAAATGTCTAATGAAACTCCGGAAGGTAGATCTTCAGCACATGAAACCTCCCCTAGAAGGGGCCCCTCCTCCAGTTGGGGGGG
>NW_008771044.1:0-379 GCF_000715545.1 Opisthorchis viverrini
GTTTACTTTCGACGTAACCAGTTTATAATCATAAGTTTGGCTTCAAACTATTTTTTGATGAGAACTACAAATCCACGTTAGCCCAAACTGCCTTCAGGTTATCCACAATAAGACAATTCGACTCTGATAACAGTCGTTGTGTTACTCAATCACCATTGTTCTCGTTGATAAACCAAATTATCCACACATAGCTAGTATGCTGCGTTTGTCTGTGGACACCCATCTCTTCTGGACTGTTGAAAGACTAGGTCCATTTATTCAAGCCCATGGGAACACCAGTACCCGTTTTTCTAGTAGTAACTCTTACGGGCTTTGATAGGTGAAGGATCACAAAGTTTCTAGCCTAATCCCGGAAACATACTTCATCGATTTTCTACAA
>NW_008771045.1:0-379 GCF_000715545.1 Opisthorchis viverrini
ACAATCAGAACTAGTACAACTTCTAAGATTTGTGAAAACGCTCCGCAAATTCGAGTGCCTCTCTCCGGATTGTACGTGACGTGTTCATTTCCACGAACATGACCTTACATTTTTCGGGCCCGCAGTGCATACCAAATGACGTGATGACTTTGGTCAGTTCATTCAAATAGAATTGCGCCTTGCTCTTCCCTCCGAAGATGAGAACGATGTCGTTTGCATAATACAGATTGATAACGTTCCTGTCTCAGACTAGTTGTCTTATTATCTCGTCGATCAAGAAAGTAAAAAGGAATGGTGAATGCAGGTATCCATGACGGACACTGCTCTGTGTACGAAAGCTTTCAGAGAGTTCTCCGTATACTGTCACATGTCCGGAAGT
>NW_008771046.1:0-379 GCF_000715545.1 Opisthorchis viverrini
GGTATATGGTACAAAGTTTAGGCTAATCAGGGTATGATGGACCATTTTGATCAGTTTCTTCAATGACTGAGAATGTGTGCAAAGCTATTCCAACGTGCAATCAAATCTTAAAACCCTCGCGCTCGAACCAAGGCCCCTGATTGCTTAGGATCATTTTGGCACCCCATTTTTGGCCACGATGTGTTGCATTACCAATCCGGTGATCGTCGTCGCCTGACAATTATGTACGACTGCCGCCCCGTTCCACTACGACTAGTGCTCTGTCATTACCTCGATGCATTGATTCCGATGGTTGTCACCTGAAAACGCCCCTTGACGTGCACTGACCTCAACACGACTGTTTATGCCTTGAGACCACTTTGAATTGAAAACAGCACAA
>NW_008771047.1:0-379 GCF_000715545.1 Opisthorchis viverrini
AGGGTATAGTGCGGATGAGTGTACCAGGCAGCATTGTATGATATATGTCCTTATATTTGGCATAGTACAGTGTAGTATGGTGCTTTGAAATAAAGTGCAGTCTAGTTTAGCACGGCCTAACCTGCGTCACGATCGTGTCCACCGTCTTTCATGAGATGGATTTGTTACTGCGTCCGTGAGCTGCCAAATGTACTATGTTCTTTAGATGAAAAGCCCAGTGTTCACTTACTACAATTAGAATTGTCTTTTTATTATTCAGACTGCGATTTAGTCAAATCCAGTAAAACATTAAGGCAGTCAGTCAGCTGGAATCTTACTAAATGAGTGTGACACATTAAGGACGGAAACCTAGGTGGAAGCACTAGAAAATCGCCCAAGT
>NW_008771048.1:0-379 GCF_000715545.1 Opisthorchis viverrini
ACAGAATATTGTCTATTTGTGAGCCAAATCATGCAAGTGACTCCCCTTTATAATCATTCGCTTTTCTTCAACTAAGTTGTCCAGCCATTGACCAAACAACATGCAAGCAAGTTTTATAGCACAGATAATTTGAACTAACGATGTAACGCCATCTGGACTACTGTGTAATGAGCCATCGACGGATCAACAGAAAATACTCTAATAGGCAAGAACAGTGATCAGTCAAATGTCATTCAGACTATTTGGCTGACTACTAATCAACCGGTTAGCGAAACTCTGGGCTAATACGGTGGGTGACTGCGTGCTGGAATGTTGGAAAAATATTTTGCAACAAAGCGAAGCGTTTCTCGCGGTAATTTGGTCTTGTAAGTGAGTGCAA
>NW_008771049.1:0-379 GCF_000715545.1 Opisthorchis viverrini
CTTTGGCACACTTCTCCGACTCCTGTACTCGAACACCTTTGCGGGCTTAAAAGTCTTCAGAAAGTGCTCTCCTGCCCGTATGGACAATCCCCTTTTCGTTCTTCCAAATCGATGGAATGCGATTGTTTTGAGGGAAGTCAGCATCTATCTGAATGTCTGCTTAGATAAGACAAAACGCAACGCACAACTGTATCTCGAGGACCAACGCGAAGAACTAGCGCCAAGTTTGAATGGACACACAAAAGAAACGACGGGAAAAAACATGCAGCGTTAAATTTCTGACTTCTGCGGCAACCTTGGTTGGCTGATACAGGGTCTACAACAAGGTTGTGCGTCTAGTGTTGTTTTCAAGTTGTTAAGTATGACCACTGTGCTTTGA
>NW_008771050.1:0-379 GCF_000715545.1 Opisthorchis viverrini
GCCGGTGTTTCGTTTTCACGCTCTGACTGCACATCAAGATAACCGATAGCTATCGATCGTTCGGTTGGCGAGCCTGGATAGGTTCCACCATTCATACTGTCCGTGCGCGCTCATCGCCTAATCGGAATTCCGCTTGTTGAAGATCGGTCGGTCTGTCTAGCCAACATTTCTAAGAGGATTAGGTGAACCGTGCACCCTTGATCACCTTACTCGGTTCTATCGGTTCGCCGTCGTGTCCGGGGTAGGGGGGGACTGAGCCTATTATCTTCACTTGGCTGCCACACCCACAGAACTGAGGAGACTGAAACGTGTGTTATTTTTCATGCAATCGTGTGCACCAGACACAGCCTCTCGGTGAACGCAATCTTCCGAAAAACTG
>NW_008771051.1:0-379 GCF_000715545.1 Opisthorchis viverrini
ACATCAGTGTTCAACACCGACGTTTCACTCCCGTACACACAACTGAGAAACTCGTCCTCCATTACCTATGCCGCTAGCGCCAACTTCGAATCGGTAATCGAGGTCAACCTAAGCATTCATGACACTTGCGATTCCCGCCGACCAGTGACTACGACTAATCTCTGCAGCTGCCTTCCTAAGCCTAAGAGCGTATGCTTATACAAGCACGCCGGCGCATCGACTTTGGGTAAATCAACCTCAGAGACGACCGTTACCTGGAGTCTAATCTAGCAGGGCAGATTCGGTCCTGGAGCCGCTGGCACGAATCATTGTAGTACTTCAACCATATAGAACGGTGCGCTGCAGTATGTCGGTAAGGCCGATCAATCCGAACATGCTG
>NW_008771052.1:0-379 GCF_000715545.1 Opisthorchis viverrini
CGAATTACTGCCTGTGCGAAACGCCATGGTGTAGTTTGTTCCGGGCCATTCGAATCCAGGCACCTGGTTAATTCAGTGTAGGTTTTGGCCTGGGCGTCGTCCGTTGGAGCATGGTCGTCATACTCTGACCAGTATTATGACTGATGCACGTATTACTTCCACAGCCGAGCGATTACGAAGTGAATGATATAGCGATTGAGTAGATGAATGCGTGCCCCAGCACTTTCACTTTGAAGATTGGAGACAGTTTTTAGACCTAAATGTACTACACTGCTGCCTCAGGTTTAGATCGCTAAACAGGCGGTCGGATGGCTACGCATACGCAAAATACATATGAATTTACCCATGCTACTCAAGGGTCACACCGTAGTTAAATGCT
>NW_008771053.1:0-379 GCF_000715545.1 Opisthorchis viverrini
AGATAATGAATTGAAAGCTGTCTATGAATTACCTGCCGTTTTTTTGTACAAATGTACGAAATCTTCCAAGTAATTAAGTGCGGGCTAATGCCTTCGAGGTTCAAGCGGTTGCATCACTGGGTAGGTAAGTCTCCGATCCAGTAAACATGGATTTTGTTGGACCATCCCCAAAATTTTCTACCGTCGTGGACATCTTTAATCCTTTTTGTAGTTAGTATTCTTCTTTGTGAACTAGTTTAATAACGTTTTTTTTTATCACAAAGTATGCAATTTCAATAACATTTGGTGGCCATAGGTTTTAAGTGAATAGTGTGCACCCGCAACATGTTCCGCTGGTAAGAGAACCTTTTATATTTTCAAGCAAATATGTACTGTGGGG
>NW_008771054.1:0-379 GCF_000715545.1 Opisthorchis viverrini
ACTGCTAAACCATTATTATCCATTCAAGGTTATTCAATTGTGAAAACTTCCGGAAGCTGACACCTGATTCCTAACCAGGGCAGAATTGTTGATCAGGTACTGCCGAGAAATGTTCTGACGTGTACATATTGTATCTACTACAAAGACTCCAGAGTGACAGTCTCAAAATGAACATGAGTCACTGCTTACCTGAGATTTCCGTCTTATCAATTAAATCAGCCAAACTGGAAAAAAGTGTCTGCCAGTTGTTCCCGTGGGGGGCGGAACCTCCTCAGAAATGCGTTGCAACGTTCTCACTTGTATGAAAACTCCGAATCGATGATAACCCTGAGAAAGAAACAATTAGTCTTTCAAGGTACCTTTTCAGCGTAAACCTATC
>NW_008771055.1:0-379 GCF_000715545.1 Opisthorchis viverrini
AACGATTATCGACCTTCAGGTGGACATGTAGGGAATGGTCGATATGCGCCCGGAGCAAACGAGTGTGGACATGTCTGGAAAGGTCGATATGCACCCGGAGCGAACGAGTATGGTCATATGTGAATATGAGGGATATGGAGTGACTAAATGATGCGTCGATAAAGCCATAGCCGGTTATGTAGTCGTCTACAAAGCCGAGAAGTAGCACACATGTGCGAGTTGACGATATTTAGAATCATAGTTCAAGCTTTTGTGTCCTCATAGTTAGTCCTTGTGAACGGGTGTTTAGCTGATAGGTATTATAAAGGTGAACACAACACGTTTTAGAGTACGCTGTGGAACCGAAAAGGGGCTTAAAGAACCATCATGGACAGTTTTT
>NW_008771056.1:0-379 GCF_000715545.1 Opisthorchis viverrini
CTGGAATTATCCCAGCCCAGTGCTACAGCCGAACGATTTTTTATGAGCAGAGGTAAGGGTATCTGATTAGGTAACAATCATCGCGTGACGTCATCACCAGCAGTAATTCTTAACCAACGTGTTGTTAGGACGCTACAATCCCATGCAAGTGATGACAGAAGTGGCGACGCCACAACACTGGGTTCTATGACAACAGTGGTGTTCATCAAACCGAACAAACTGTTTAGACGATTCAGAACATCTGGTTGCGACGAAAGTAGTTTCACTCAAAGACAAGTATACAAACTGTGGCATCTTTAGGAAGTAATCCACACAGAGGGCATCAACTAAGCAACGTGTCACCTGTCAAAAAACGATACTCAGAATTTACCATAACATT
>NW_008771057.1:0-379 GCF_000715545.1 Opisthorchis viverrini
TGGCACTTGGTGAAGTATGATTGAACATAATGTAGATTTTGGGTTCATGATTTATTTAAACTGGTTCAAATTTAGCTGCACGATTCACGACAAATATTTCCCTATCCTCGTATTCGTTTCAGTTGCAGACATCAACACTGGTGAGCAGTAAAATGGGCTGATCTTAGGTGAACTACATGTTTTCAATTTGGAACCTCGTTCAGGTTAAAAATCGAAATGACTCTGCGCGAATAACTGGATGTATAAACAACCATAAATTCTTCCCTCATCTACCTGGCATGTAGCTAACTTTGTGGTTTGTAGAAGGAGCAATAGACCGTTTTAAAATTTGATGGTTAGAAAACTTCAATGGTTAATGAAACCATGTATTTGTACGAAA
>NW_008771058.1:0-379 GCF_000715545.1 Opisthorchis viverrini
GAATAGGTCACTCATGAGAAGAATTCCTTGAACGTGTCCACTTCACCATTCCCGGGAATTTCTCAGCGTTTCCTATGATTTTGTCGTAGAGTTTGCGGAAGATAACCTGTGACCGTTACCCTTGAGCGCCCCCGAAGCTGATGTGCCTTATTTTGCAGATTCTGAAACGAGACCAAACTTTCTAAGCGGTGAAGAAACTCCACATTTTGTTACTAGTATCGTTTTACTAAGTGAATTCATATTTCATCCAAGGCCACCGCCATCGTCAATGGACCATATTTCGGCCAGTGAGGTTGCTTCATTAAGCCCACTGCGTCTGAATGTCAGAAATGGAGCCAATGCAGACATCAAACAAAACTCAATGAACCTCAAAGGTTAT
>NW_008771059.1:0-379 GCF_000715545.1 Opisthorchis viverrini
TATTCATGTTGTTTACTCGATACTTGGAAAACAAGTTAGTAGGATCAAGGTAGACCTTGCTGCAAAACAGCCTTTCTCACGATGTGCAGTAATTTCCGTGACAGTTCCATTCCTACACGATCAATAAAAGGATTACTGTCCACTTTGCAAATTAAAACTGAAGAAAGGGGACTATGCAAATGGACTGTTTGCTCAACTACATAAAAGGGGAGCAAGGGAGAACGGAGTTGATTGAATTTGTTGCCGCAAGGTGTCGAATGCCCAAAAGGCAATTCTAATTTATCGAGAATCAGCCGTTAAGAAGCGAAAAGCAGCCCCCCACCACACATCACAAACGAAAACGAATGCTCATGCGAGGTAATCGAATTGCAAAAAAAAA
>NW_008771060.1:0-379 GCF_000715545.1 Opisthorchis viverrini
TAGTTGTGTGTTCAGCACAAGGTGCATGAATAAGCCATATGAAGGATAGTGTTCGATTCCACCCAAATTGTTGCTTAAAATCCTGAACAGTTGTGACTGGTTTTGCGCCAATTGAGACCTAGTCCCTGAGTTTACACCAAACGTTTGCTCTACACAAAGGGAGAGATTCGCTCATTTGTGAATAAATAAACAAATACACATCGCTAACACAAAGTGCCTACTAACTGAAGCGATACGTGTGCAGGACATTCAGTTTTGACGAATATCAAAAACAAGGGTCTCATCTGCGATTCGGGTGAGTTTTCCATTGAAACCCACTCACTGGAAAACTGAATGTGATGAATTCAGTACAATTTGGGTTCCAGTAGAACAACAGTTT
>NW_008771061.1:0-379 GCF_000715545.1 Opisthorchis viverrini
TTTTTTGGTTTTGTCGTAGCAAATTGGCCATCGTTTTGCGTCTGTGGGAAAATGTTTGCTTTATTTATCCGCTGGACAACCCTACTTCTTCGTGTCCCATTTGTAATTTAGCTGAGGCATCCATACAGAATCTCTATTGTTTGGCTGATTCAGCTAGCGTACTTGTCAGTCGGGCTATGCGTATAAGGAAGAGCAATAATACCCACTTGAGTTCCATTAATTGTCGAAAATGTTGATGGACCACACTTGAGTAATTGCACTAGGGATTTGCATGACACGCCTTGTCATTACTCGTGCTCATCGTAGTCTACAATATCAATGGATAGCTCATGTAACTATCCCGAAATGATAACATCAAACGAGTTACTGGGGAAATTCA
>NW_008771062.1:0-379 GCF_000715545.1 Opisthorchis viverrini
CTGTTATTGGTTGCCCGTTTGTGCCCATGTGCATAAGATCTCCTGCAGTCCCTTAAATGTTTGCCCTCAGCCACTTCAAGGGTTGACCCGCTCCCTGCTTCCACCACTCTGAATTGGGAAAACGGCACTCTCTTCGGCTTGCTCCTAAACAAGTGAAACTTTGCCTATCCTTGAAAACCCGGACTGGGTTGTAACTCGTTCTCGGACACATTCTAAACGTATCAGGGCAGCAGGAACATTACTCCGACATTCAGACAGCGTCAGTGTTCTCTCTGACATCCAGTACTTGAGAGGAACTGGTATCGCCGTGACACTGGTGGAACTCCCGGTATTGTGCAAATGTGTGGTGATCCAGTAAGAGTTGACGTCCGACGGTGGA
>NW_008771063.1:0-379 GCF_000715545.1 Opisthorchis viverrini
GTAAACTTGCTCTGTAGTTGTCCATGAAGGCTTGTGGAGCTTGCTTGATATAATGTCCTGTGCGCGCGCCTGTTTTAGCGGTGGACCGATTTGCATGCCTATTTGTTCTATCCAGTGTGAAGACATGGGTGTCCACTCTTGTTTGATAGTTGCACGAACAGGAATATAACTCGACCTGATGTGGTTGAAGATCGTAAGTCTGACGCGTAACGCAGGTGGTAGCCACATAAACAAAATGGATGGGACATTTTAGAGTATATGTTGTCGGTTAAGGATGCAAGTGGGACAGAAATGGTTGAGTGAGTTGGATGGTTGTAACTTATGATCTAGTGAATGACCACTAAAACCTCTGATGAGTGGAGTTTGGGTAGCCTATTCG
>NW_008771064.1:0-379 GCF_000715545.1 Opisthorchis viverrini
GGAAACTACGTGGTTGACCTCCGGTTCCAGAGCAATTGTTGCGACTTCAGTGTACTCTGGTTGCGGTCACTAGAATTTGTGAGCCGCTCCAGTGCACCGGCTAGTCAGAGGCTGGTGGTGGACTGGTACGTAATTTTGAACTCATATCCCAGAAACAGAGTGGTCCATCGCCTGAGGCGGTAGGTAGTATATCCCGGGACTCCTTTCTTCGAGCCAAACGCAGCAAGGGTTGGCTCGCGATCGGTCAGTAGAGCAAACTGACGGCTGCAGAGTTGTTTATGAAACATTTTGACGACCAACGCAATCGCCAAAGCTTCCTTTTCTACCTGGCTGCAGTTTGGCTCGCCTGACGCCAGGGATCTAGCCGCATGTGCAATGG
>NW_008771065.1:0-379 GCF_000715545.1 Opisthorchis viverrini
CAGCAAACTCGGTTCGGAAGCCAGCCAGTTAAGAGCACAAGATATCCTTGGGAAGACCATATCGCGATGGAAAACAGACTTTTTCCACGATCGATCGGAACTGAGAAAACGTCAATTCTTATTGGTCCCCTGGAAGACACCTTAAAGATAAACCATCCTCACCCAGAAGGGGCCACTTCTGATTGGTCCCTTAAGAGACTGAAACTAATTAAAGCGGAGGTTAATTTCGTCAGGGGGGAACGATAAAGTGCACATCTGAAGATTAGACAGCCAATATTACACTAGCGTCCTCTAATGCGGCAGGACTAGCTTTAATACACGTTAACGAATTCAAGCAATTGCACATGCGAAGGAATCACGGCACTCAGTGCTGATGGCT
>NW_008771066.1:0-379 GCF_000715545.1 Opisthorchis viverrini
CCCACGGAAACTGGAATTGTGTCAATAATGACTTTGAGATTTCAGGCTGGTCCGTTATGTCACTGAGAATGCTACTGAGACGTTGTGTGAATCACCGTATAGGCAATACTCGTAGGACACTTACTATTCCACATACTGAAGAACCATTGGTTTTAGACGTAACGTACCAGTCATGAGGTTGCTCAAAATCTTCCACCAACCGTCGAAATCAACTCAGTGTGTAAGTGAAGCCACTCGACGAATTCCGTCGAATTTGCATTCAAATAGATGGAAGGATGATGGAAACTCTGTAAATGTGTGTGGATGAATTATTCGAATGCTATAATTTGCTGATCCAGGCGGAGCAGGTCGCGATAAATTATGGAAACATGCGCCCGTG
>NW_008771067.1:0-379 GCF_000715545.1 Opisthorchis viverrini
ATGTACCAGAATACCTCATAACTTTGTTGAGAAAACATCTGCGAACTGTCTGCCTTGAAGGTCAAATCAGATACTATGCCAGCACACCCAAAATGAGCGACACAGCCACATTTAGTAATCTGTCAATCGTACTGAACAACTCGATGCGCGCTGTTCATGACGGACAACATAAGCAGCCAGACAGTCAGCACAGCCGTGGTTGCGAGATTCACAGACCGCTGTCCTGGTTGGTTTGCTCCGAGACGTGGGTTGCACCTGTCGTAATAACAAAATCTCCTGTCAACACCGGACTCCTTGGTTGAATTTCTTATCAAGACTGATTGAAAGGAACCAATCAACCAACAATACTCCCTTTACTTGCCCTACACTGTTACTTTTT
>NW_008771068.1:0-379 GCF_000715545.1 Opisthorchis viverrini
GTCTGAACAAAATCAAGTACGAGGACAACCTGGGCTCCGTAAAATGGAAGCATGATCGCTGTGCTTAGGTTATGCAACACTCTCTTGATCTTATAAGTCTTGCTATAAAAGCAAGGTCAACAAATCACTTCTCTGAGGTTAGGCGAGATAGTTGAAAGCGAAGACGGCTATTGAGCTTCGGAGCAGTTCACCTGGTGGAGTTGTCGAACCCGTAACTGCTAGTCCAGAGGTCACGCGGCTATTATTCATCTCCACCCGCTGGATAAGACCCAAAACAGACGTACGGTTTCGTGTAACTATGGTTTTCGGGGAACCAATCATATATTTGGTTACCGAAACATTTTAATTCCGAAATCCTATACGGTGACTACCCGAACAT
>NW_008771069.1:0-379 GCF_000715545.1 Opisthorchis viverrini
GATGATGATGATGAACCATCTGTTGATGTCCATTGAACCGAGGAGGTGAAATAGCCTATCTTGAATGCATTACGGCCATCGCTCGAAGACTGGATGAGTGGATATCGTTTCCAATTCTGAAAAGGCGTTGGAAGCCACGAGTTGGGAATCACAAGGCGCTCCCCATTCTAATATTAGCCTAGATCGAACAGTGCAGTAATAAGCATTATTGCGCGATATTCAGTACAGTCTGAAGCACCAGAGCACGCACTCCTCAACAATGTTGAGCATAATATCACGATTACGGAATGGACCGACCACGTGCTGCTGATAGCACTGATATCCGGAGCTGGAATGCGGACAGCAACAAGGATGGAACTCAACGATCCGTTGCTCAGCA
>NW_008771070.1:0-379 GCF_000715545.1 Opisthorchis viverrini
GAGCACGGTTTCATCATTCTCCGGCTCAATATTATGAATTTTGTTGGTAACACTCAGACATCTTATCTAGATCAACGTGGTCTGCTATCGTTAACCTGTCATTTTTGCGTACTACTTGAGATTCCGTCGGCGCGTACACTAGCAGACCAGATAAAGGCTAAGGAGCGTAGGTTTTTAAATGTCGAGAGTTTAATTTTCGTGAATTTTTGATGAGCACGCAGATACGTGTTGTTTTATTAAGCAAATCCACAGCAGTTTCGCTTACGGACGAGTCGATCACTGTGAGAGAAAAATTTGTTTCCCTGGGCAGTTTTACAAGTTCCGGTAGAGACTGGCTGAAGTGAGAATACTCCCGAATCGGGAAGGAGGCCAGGACAGC
>NW_008771071.1:0-379 GCF_000715545.1 Opisthorchis viverrini
TGTTGAAGATCGTCAATGAAAGAGAGGATGCCGGATGCAACAGCTATTGATCGTAAATGTGAAGGAATAGAAACCCATGGAGACGGTTTCAGTCCTTTTTCATTCAATCAGGCAACCTGGCTTGTTGAAAACTCACTAAAGTTATTTAAGGAGACCATCCGGTTTCGAAAAATTTCTACGATATATTTGGTTCAAAATCCCCCAAATAGATCGAATCGTATGAAAGCAACCTGACAATTAGAGTCTCTGTGCGTTTCAGTGAAATTCCCCAATGGACAATGATATTGTAAATTAAACAAACAGATCTCTGAAATTTGGCGTCAAAATATTGGAACCACACCACACACTGAAAATGAGACAGAGGTATTGATATGAATTG
>NW_008771072.1:0-379 GCF_000715545.1 Opisthorchis viverrini
TGCGGCCGATCGCATCGGCATGCTTTCGGTAGCACAAGGGGATACAACTACACTCGGTTTGGCCATGAGTTTGAGATCAGATGAAATGGCGCCAAGCGGCAGCCTGTTTCACACCACTACCCTAGAACTGCTGTGATCCAGCTTATGCACCTTTAGAAGGCGATACTCAGATAGACGCCTTATCGTTGGCTAGGCCTTTCGAATGCTGACAGCCCGCTCCAAGATATCCTGTAAGGCAGATGGAGAAGAAAAGGTGACTAGAAGCCCAAGTGTTCACTTGCTTCTATTCTGGCGTAACCATTCCGCGTGAAGCGATTGGTGATCAGACTCAGTGAGGACACTATCAAAGAGCGACTGTGCCAGGTTCGTTGGCGTGATT
>NW_008771073.1:0-379 GCF_000715545.1 Opisthorchis viverrini
GACCAAGATGTTCCGTGTATGATATTCTGAACTTCGAGAGAAAATCTTCGAATAATAGCGGTTTTTTGTCGTCGATATTTGAGCATCAAAAGAAATTGGACGGACGTGGAAAAATAATAGGCCCGAAGAACAACAACTGAGAGGTGCGAATGAATAAGTTTATTAAAACTCATCCATTCGCGCTATTTATATGTTGTTTTTCGGGCCTATTATTTTTATTAAAAGTCATCCGTATCCGCGTGCAGCCTTTAGCGACAGAGATTTTTGGTGATTGTCAATAGTGGCAAAAATGAGCGTTCCTCAGTGCATCCTAACGCAGTTTAAGGCCATTTTAGGGAACACATATAACTGCACAAAATAAAAGTATATTGTTTTATGC
>NW_008771074.1:0-379 GCF_000715545.1 Opisthorchis viverrini
AGTCACACATCTCATATTTGAGTAATTCGGCCTGTCTGTAGTAATAGAGTAGATTAGACGAAATACATTACAAGGTTTTCCTATGTCTCCTTAGTAAATCCTGCGTGGAACCACGAGAGTGACGCCGACGTCACAGCCGGTTGTAAAGTACACTCGTCTTCGGCAGACGGAGAGATTTATTTCAATTCCACTCAGTTTATGACACGTCTGTGTAGCGGACGGTTCCGTTTGGATAATTCTCTGTGGGGGCCGGGCGTTTACTGGAGGCTGACTTATTTATCTCACATGACAGTGTTTGTTTTGCGAAGATATGTATTGCGATCGTATCATGACGGATTAGCCAATCTGTCCCGGAGTGACCCCAGTTTGTTTGGCTACA
>NW_008771075.1:0-379 GCF_000715545.1 Opisthorchis viverrini
TTTTGCTGGTCGTTCAAAATCAAAGAGGAATACGCCTAAATCCTGATATCTGGGTTGGCAGCTGACTTTCTTACAGAGTTACGGAGCAAGCGCTAATTGTGGTGTATGGAGGTTAGTAAACGCTTTCTTGATGAGCGATAGACGGTCAGCCCACATGTGTAGTCACGTCTGCTAAACGTACGCGAATTTGTCTATGCAGGTTCGAATGATGGAACAGTTTCCAGTTTTCTGGAACAGTTTTCTGCTGACCAATCATAGTAGAAACCACTGATAATAGACACTATGAATGCTGATATCACGCAGAAGGGTTATTTCGCGGTAACAAACTAATTTGTGTGAAATCTTTACAGATGTCTCCGGATTTTAAATTAAAATCATA
>NW_008771076.1:0-379 GCF_000715545.1 Opisthorchis viverrini
CCACCCAGCATAATGCAGATAGGCTTGGCTGAGTGAACAATTCCATTGTCCGCCGGCCCCAACTAGAGTCACAATCGCTGTTGCGCCTGGCTAGAAATTTATGTCTGTCTTGTGGCACACAAACCACGCTGTTCGTGTGATTGGAGCAATATTTTCCTGATTGATCTGCTATCAGCACGATAACTAGGTTACGAATGCCCAACTGGCGAGCAAAGCAGGACGAATCATCATCTGGTGAAACTGGTCAAACCATCGGTCAAATAACGGTTTACTCATCAGAAGACGATGAGCATAGCGTCTGGTTTAAAGAACTGTGGATTACGCCGTTTCACCATTGGAATTTCACGATTACATTTCGCTTGCTAGTGTTGACCTCCTG
>NW_008771077.1:0-379 GCF_000715545.1 Opisthorchis viverrini
TGAGTGATCACGAGAAACATTGAAATTTGTGCAATGTGTCCGAGTCGACAGGCGGCACAAAAGAGGTTCTACTTGTGTCGGCCGACTGGCCTATTTTAGTTCGTCCTGTGCACCTATCGCGCACTGGTTCATCGGATATGTGTGGGCGTCTTGATGTGTCCACAAGGCTTGATAATCCAGACGGTTTTACCGAATTTCTTTCCGGTTTTACCCGACGGATCTCTGGACAGCTAGGTTGATTGAAAACCACAACCCGTCTCGTGGCGATGGCAAAACACGAAACGGACCACCTGCAATTCATTGAATATTGGCAAAATCAAGCAACACGGTGCGTGTTCGTTAGAAACAGACGTTGTGGATAGAGTCGATGAGGGTTTCA
>NW_008771078.1:0-379 GCF_000715545.1 Opisthorchis viverrini
TATAAAACCAAGACAAAACTAACAAACCCCAAAAACTCCCAAAAAACCAATGATAAAAACAGCCTATTCGTAAGAACAAGCAAAAACATAACTTCTAAAAACCCAACCATCAAATAATGCAAACCCTTAAGATCCTCCTTACCACACCTATAATAATGGAGACAGTACCACAGCGAAACAGAACCACACAAAAACAACATGTATATAAACCCTCATCTAACGCTCCCGAGGAGCAAATCGAAAGAGACCTCACGTAGTACCAACCCAACGATCGAAACAGACCAATCATACGCCGTATAAACCCCTTCCCACCAAAACAAGAAAAATCCTGCTAAGCACGACAAAATAAAAGCCAAAGACAACACACCAACTACCATCC
>NW_008771079.1:0-379 GCF_000715545.1 Opisthorchis viverrini
TGAAAGTTTTGACAGTCACTCGTTAGCGTCAGAGTCTGGAAACAATTGTATACAGTTCTAGCGATTAAATCAGTCTCATATGTAAGCCACAATAAAGATTCTCTCGGAGCGTGGGCTTTTCAAATAATTGAGTACAAGGACCACCCACTCCGTATACACGGTCGGGAGGTAGGCCATCATGCCTAATGTCATGAAAAACGTGTGCACAGCCGAAATCGATGAACGCAGTTTCTGTTTTGCAAACTGCAAGTAAAATGCATGCCATTATGTGATAGGAAGTGTCTAAATAAATGCAGAGCAGGGTTAGAATTTGATCGGTTTTAACCGAGTTCTGAACCCTTTGGAGGATTTAATTTAATATGGCCAGCATGATTCTGAT